>NC_045961.1:78380246-78680246 GCF_010909765.2 Amblyraja radiata | reverse complement strand
GATTAGAATGACTGCTTATGTTCTTGATGTATCACAGCCTTCTTTACTCAGTATTAGACTAGGTTGAACCTACATGCACACACAAAGCTCTTTGCAAAACTTCCTATGTGCAAAATAATTTATTGGCTAAATTTTTGTGTAATTAATTTATTCTCAATGTTTGAGCGCAGAGTACAACATCTAAGGGTGTTTTTTTTTAGTGGAGGTTTTAATTTGGGATTGTGTTTTTAAAAAATCATTATTTCCAAGGACATCACTTGATCCATTCAAGGGTACATTTTGTACTTCTGTATATGAAATTAATTCAGAATAAACAAACCTAAATCCTTGAGCAATGAATCACAAAATAAAGTATTACTTTAGGCACTCTGACCAATTACTCACTATTAAGATTGCAATTCCAATTAAAAGCTCATCAGCATATCTGTCCATCTTATCTCTGCAACTCACTTTATCACTTTGAAATTCTTTACAAATGCTGTTAATTAACATGGCAGTATGTTTCAGACAATTATTGATAAACAGCCTCTGGAAGTAATTTATAATTCCATGCTCTTGGTAAACTGTCTGATCCATCAGGATCACAGATTGGAATTTCATACATTGACCTAATGTAATTTTCCAATCACCTAAACTGAAGAACATGTGTCTGGAGGTTATGTCTTCTGACATTGAGAGCAGAACAGCAGTGCTGGACAAGTGAGCAGAAAAGTGTTTCAAAGACGCTTAAAAAATGCAGGCCAAAAATAAAAATAGGAAATACTCAGCAACTCAGAGAGGCCATTCTCCACTGGTTTTCAATCCATTACCAGGCTTACAGTGGTAATTAAAGCCCTGCATGTTATTTTCATGGCACGTAAACTGCTTCCCAATTCGAGGGCGGTGATGTCCAGTTTAGTCTAATAACGTCTGATGGATCTTTGTTGGACTCCGTGTTCCTGTGTCAGGATTGTTATCATGTATCCCCCTTTCTTGTGGACAAAAAGGGGGATACACCCTTTTTTGTGGACGAAAAGAGCAAATAGTTTTCTGTTGTCAGGGATTCCCAGGGCTATTGCCATTACCAAACTTCCTGTGGGGAATTGATAGCATTTTGCTGCTCTCAGGTGAAAGTGGGTTCCCCCTTCGAGTCTCTTCTTTCAGAAGATCATTTAGCGGTTTTGCCAATTGTGTGTAAAAGTCAATCTACTGTCATTAAAATTCCATAGGCCCAAGAAGGATCTAGGCTCTTTGATAGCAGTGTGTTGTTTGCTGTCCACTTAGCTGTAGCCCTGACTTGGATGAGCTTCCTCTTTCATAGATACATTTTCAGTCCCAAGTACATAACCTCTTATTGGGTAATTTGCACTTTGTCAATGCTGGCCTTTGGCCCTTCTGATGGAAGTGGTTCAGCAGGTAATGAAGATCCTGTTCATATTGTTCTTCTGTTTCCAAGGCCAGAAGGATATTGTCCATATACTGGATGACTGCTGAATGTACGTATATGAAGTAGTTCAAGCAAATGGTTTTGTAAGGTCGTGTGGAAAACTTATTGGGAAAACCTTGTGGGAGTCGGGCCCAGCAATATTGTTGTTGGTGAATGGTGAAGCCATTGTCGGACCTCAGGTGTGCCTGACACTCTAGACATGTCAATAATGGAGAGCCATTTGTGTACTGGTATTAAGGCAGTAAATATCATTGTGAGGTCCATTATCAATGGGTCCTTCTGTCAATGTACTGATTAGCCTGTCGATACTTGATGGTTAGCTGCCAGACCCCATTGAGTTCTCATACTGGGCACACTGGGCTGCTGGAGGGTTTATGCGTCTTTACCAGTATGTCCCCTCTTCCAGTTGCTAGATTACTGGTGAAATGCTTGCAATGGAGACAGGACTAATAGGGTAAATTATGGTAAATGGTTGGGTGGTTCCGGTAAATGTCATCAGTTCCACTTGCAGAAGTCCGCAATCATTCTCATCTTTGGCCCATATTGGATGGTCCTGTAATTCTTCCTTTTACAATCTTTGAATGGACCAACGTGATGATCTTTAAAGTACAGCTGAGTGAGGAAGTCCATTCCCAGAAGTCCATGGAGTCTATCCAGACTGGTGCTATTAATTCATGGGGTCCGAGACAAAAAGGTATCAGCTTTGTTTTCCTTCTCAATGGGGCAGTCATTGCCTGTCCGTCCAGGGAAAGAGAGTCTCCAAACTCTAGAGATAGGCACATCAGTTCAGCTCCTGCATCACGTGGTCTATGAGATGGTCGCCTATAATCATCATTACATATACTTCGTCCCTGAGTAGTTTAGGGGAACTGAGAGGGGAACTGGAAATATAAAGGGCATGACCCACTTGGGAGACCTCCACCGCGAATTCTGCCGACATTATTAAGTGACTAAAAAAAACTTAAGGTCGCGGTGACCTACGACCTTCCTGGACTAGGGGAAGTGCAAGGGTGAAGAGGAAGCACAAGAAGAGGTCTCAATGGGTGAATAGAGATGATGTGATGGACTGTCCCAGTACACCGGATGACTGGAAGAGAGTGGCGCTGGGCTTTGACAAAAGATGGCACACATGTGGGGCAGTGGATGGCAAGCATGCCATTCTTGTCCCTGTCCCTGTACCTCTCATTTTCCTTATCGTACAGGATGACATTCTGCTGGAACCATTCCTCAAGGTCCCCCTCCTGCTGCCTGGTGAAGGTGTAGGGCATAACCTTCCTCCAGCCCTCCCTCACCACCAATGGGGCACCTGCCTCCGATGCTGTGTCAGACACAGGAGAAAGGGCTGCTTTGCTGCCTTCAAATGAGGCAGTGAAGGATGGGGTGGTGGTAGGGACATATACTACCACCCTGGTCTCCTCCTCCAGGGGTCTCTCATGCAGGGCTACCTCCTCCTGCACTATCACCTCTGTAACTGCTGTGACTCAAACACATGTAAAGATACAACATATTTTTATTAAGCACTTACAGCACAGGATCTGCAGTACGTTACATTTCCAGCTACTACATCTACTAGGCTGTGGGCCGAGGAGCTTTATTCTGCAGTTTTGTGACCCGTCACCAAACTACATGAAATTTTCACACATTGTGTAAAAAATCATATAAATCACCCCTGAAACTCGTCATGAACAAGACTTGCACATTTTTATTAAATTAGAGAAAAACTGGAAAAATTTCGGGTAATTTTTAGTCAAATCAAAGCACGTTTAACATTAAGTTGTCTGCCAGTTGGCCAATCACGCACTTTGCTTCAGGCTAGCACACAAAATGGCTGGGGGCTTCACTGATGCCTGTTTTACTGGAGATTCCGATTTGTTGTTCTGTGGAATACATGTCGTGGAAACTTGCAGCAGGGTAATTGAATTTAGTGAGAAAAGCATTAAAAAGGCTGAAGAATGTGCTGCTAAGTGGAAGAAAGCCTTGAAAGCAAAGTCGCTGCTGAGATGCTGTCAACACAAAGAAGACAGCCAGGAATCAACTCTAACTGAAAGGTAAGATCTAGAGTCTGAATTTATGAAAATCTATCTGTATGGACTTTTATAATGTGAATAAATTCACTCATTCACTTACTCCATTAATTCACTCATACATTCATTCACTCATTCATTCATGAAATTGAGGGCCTAAACTATATGTTTCCATAACACAGTCAATTAAACATTGTCACTAGTGCCAGCTTGTTGTAGAGTAATAAGTCTTTAACAGCTAATCTCGGAGCTGCCTGCGATAACTTACCGGGAAAAAGTGCTCCGACCGCGGGGCCTAGGTACTCGCCGTAAAGTGAAGCCGCGGTCTCAATTAATAAGCGGCTGATTCGCGAACGCGGAGCCGCGGATCATCTCCGCGGGCGGGGGGGAGGGGGGAGGCTGTACATAGTGCCGTCTGTAGCGGCCGTTTTCAGGCCCTGACAACGGGAGAAAAACGGAGGGATATCGATCGCAATTTATAGGCTTCCATTGCAGTGAGAAATGGTCAGAAATTGTTGATGTTTCTGTAGAAATGAATTGGTGATATGTGAACTTGAACTAGTTTTTCTATGGTAGTAACCTATTGTTAATCTCATTAACGTTCTTCTTGGTTTCTTGGTCCTCCAAAATATTCCAAATGGAATTTAAACTGGAGGTGGAATTTTATTAAGATTAATTAACATTATTTATTAACAATTATTAATTAATTTATTAATTATTATTAATTAACAAAATGTATTAACATTATGAAGAGGTTGAAATTTTATGAATTGAAGTCCATGCAGATTTAATGACTATGGTAATTTTTAGTAAATTACAATTTAAGTCTCATTGACATTAAATAGAGGTTGACACTTTATGAATGGAAGTCCATGCAGACCTAGGTACTATGAGATGTTTCTTTCTCTAGCTATTCTGCACTTGAACTTGAAGTCTTATCTATGGCAGTAAATTACAATACAGTGTCAGTCTCATTGACATTAAGAAGAGATTGACATTTTATGAATTGAAGTACAATACAATACAATACAATACAATACAATACAATACAATACAATACAATACAATTTTATTGTCATTTGAGCCTCAGTGAGGCTCAAACGAAATTTCGTTTCCACAGCCATACAAACAGACAATTTCTAGACATACACACAATTAAGTTCACACAAACAACCATCACAGTGAGCCCACTGTGATGGAAGGCAAAAGTATTTTCTCTCCCCTGCTCTCCATGTCTCTCCCGATGTCGAAGCCCCAGGCGGGCGATGATAAGTCCCACGGCCATTTTAGGCCGTGCCGGGTGATTTACGGCCCCGCTCCCAGTCTAGAAGTCTCGAAGTTGGAGCCCCCGGCGGGCGCTGGAATGTCCCACGGCCATGAAGCCATGCCGGGCGATGTATGACCCCGCTCCGGGTCGTTCCAACCCCGCGACACGGGCTGGAGAAATCACGTTGCGGGAGCTCCGGGAAGCGGTCTCTCTCTCCCCCGGACCCGCGAGCTCCCGATGTCCCAGTCCACCGGACCTGCGGCTGCGTTGCTGGAGCCTCCGAGCCCCAGGAGTCGAGTCGCAGCAGCGAGTCACCACCGCTCCCAACGCTCCGAGGCCGGCCAGCCCCACGATGGTGAGTAGTCCGCAGCTCCGCAGTCTCCCGAGCCCCCGGGTCGTTCAGGTTGGAGGCCGCTCCACGGTGCTAGGCCCCAACGACAACGGAGACCCGACAGGGAAAAGGTCGGGTCTCCCGGACAGGGAAGAGATTTCAAACAGTTTCCCCCTCCCCCCCCCCCGCCCCCCACATATACACATTTAAAACCAGTATTAAAAAACACCAAACACTACATTTAACTAGACAAAAAATAAAAAAAAAGACAGACAGGCTGTAGGGGCCGCTGCAACGGGTGAGTCGCGCCGCCAAAGTCCATGCAGACCTAAGTAATATGAGATTTTTTTTTCTGCAGCTTCTGCCCCTCCACTCTTCAGAGCCTGTCCACACAAAAGTGTTTTGTGTGGACATTCACTGTGCTTTAATGAACACTAATTTGATCATTTGCAGACTTGCCATCCCATCTACCTGGACATGCATACATGTTTAATTTCCTCATTGATATGTCGATATTGTCTTACATAATATATAACATGAAAAGATGTAAAATACACCCTGACACATATTATCTTCTATTATTAGGAGGCAGCAGTGTATTCCGGGTTATCATGCAGAGTGCTATAGTCACTTCTGCAACATAACAACAATAAATCGAGCGATAGCAAAGTCTAGAAGGAAGAAAGGTAATGATAGGACTCAAACAACAAATCTTTTTACTTATGGTCATATGATGTTACTTTGAAAAATGATAAGATATATTTGAGAATGTTGATTTATTTTACTTTTCATTCCTTTTCTGTTTTCTTTTTCCTCTTTCAATTGAGTTCAAGACGCTGAAAAACCTGAAGCAGGTGAATCACCTCAAGAGGCAGTTCCTGATGGTGAAGTAGATGAGCCGGCCCCAAAGATACTGCTTCGATCCATGACAAGTCATAGTCAACAAACAGCAACTGTCAAGCATACTGACCGTAGGCATGTCCTACCAGCGCATTGCATCATTTGTAAAGGTTCAAAGTACACAAAATAAATAAATTGTGGAAAAAAATGATTATATAAAGTTTTAATTTAATGTGGATCGTTTCACTGTTTATTTGGTCAAATTATTTAAACAATGAGTGAATTACTTATGATAATGGCGTGCCGGTGAATGACTGCGACAATCTACCCACCGATCCACACATACATACATACGCACACTTCCATGCATGCAAACACACACATACATGCACACATAAATACGCACACACACATCCACACATCCATTCACACGCAGACATACATGTACACATCCAAACATACATGCACACATACATCCATCCACACATACATACACACTTACAACCACAGATACACATTTGAAAGGCATACACAGACACACACACAAACTAGAGATAAACAATGCAACACTTTTAGGGTTCTTTTAGGTTAAAGGTAATAGCCCTCATTTGCAAAGGCACCATCGGGGGGGGGAGGGGGGGGGCAGGGGGGGGGGGGCAGGGGGGGGGGGGGGGTCTATAACATAAATATAAGCTCATTGTAGCTTAAAATGAATATTCATCGAGTAAACATCAGAGCATTCGATTTTTGGCCAGGATGTGACATTTACATCAGAAATAAGACAGGTCTCTTACAGGTCTGGCACTGCCCCAGTCCCACTATGGCCGTCACCCCCACTCTCCCCACTTTGGCAGTCAGCGGGGTTCAGTAAATGGGGAAACTTAGAGGATTTGTCCTGACCCTTTAATTAGGCAGGTTCATAAGCCCTTAAAACCTGGGACATCTGCTGCAGTCTCATTTAATTTCCTATTAAAGCGACTGGAACATTCCTGCCCCAGTCCCACTATGGCCGTTACCCCCACTCTGCACACTGGCAGTCAGTGGGGTTCAGTAAAGGGAGGAACCCACAATAACTGCCCTAACCCATTAATTAGGCTGGTTCAGGAGCAGGACCTCTGCGACAGTGTCATTAAAAAAACACACTCACAATTATATTCATCATATTATTTTATAATATAATTATACTTAATTATATGTGATTACATTCATATTTACAGGTTACATATATATATATATATATATATATATATATATATATATATATTGGTGTAGTGGCCTGGTCGAGGTCAGGAAAAGACCGGACACCAGGCGGATTCTAAAGAAGCTTTTTAATGGTAGTAGTACGAGAACACACACACGACACCCTTATCTCCGCCCCTCGGGAGTCGTCAGGAAACCCCGAATCTCCGCCCCTGGGGAGTCGTCAGGAAACCCCGTGGCAGACCAATGCCCCTGTCCCTCAATCGGCGAGGGGGATGATCCAAGGAGTGGCCTACCCCACAGGGACCGCCACAGGACCCCCCCCAAGTACCCGAGGTACGAAACGGACAGGAGGGCGTACACGGCGGCCAGCCCGGGTGCACACAACGCTCGGCCCTGGAACAGGCGCCTAGTCAACAAGTGCGGGGGACGAAGTAGCCAGAGGAGGAGGTACCCTAGACAGAGGCCGCCCTCGCTTTCGGGGCAGCGCCACCAGCGCCGGTCGATCGATATCGATATGTGCTGGCTTCAACCGCGCAACTGAAACAGTCTCACGCCGACCCCCAATGTCCAGGACGAAAGTCGACGAGCCATGTTCCAAGACCCGGAAGGGACCTTCGTACGGCCGCTGTAGAGGTGTCCGATGTGCATCCCTGCGCAGAAAAACAAACTGGCAGTTCTCCAGAGCAGAGGGAACGTGCGGACGGAAGGACCCATGACGAGACGTGGGCACCGGCACCAGCTTGCCCACCGTCTGCCGAAGACGTTGCAGAGCGTCCGAAGGCTGCTCCACCTGGCCACGTGCCGGCGGGATGAACTCCCCGGGCACCGTTAACGGAGACCCATACACCAACTCGGCGGAGGAGGAGGCCAAGTCCTCCTTGGGTGCGGTGCGTATCCCCAGCAAAACCCACGGTAGAGCGTCTACCCAGTCTGGGTCAGTGAGCCGCGTCCTCAGGGCACCCTTAAGCTGCCGGTGAAACCGCTCCACTAGGCCGTTCGACTGCGGGTGGTACGCCGTCGTGTGGTGCAGACGAACACCCAGGAGGCGTGCCATGGCCGACCACAGCTCTGACGTGAACTGAGGCCCCCGGTCGGACGTTATGTCCAGTGGAACACCGAACCGGGCGATCCAGTGCGCCAGCAATGCTCGAGCACAGGTGGTTGTTGTGGAATTCTGTAGCGGAATGGCTTCAGGCCACCGCGTGAAGCGGTCCACAACGGTGAATAGGTACGTCATGCCCTGGGATGACGGCAGCGGCCCCACGATGTCCACATGAATGTGGTCGAAACGTTTATGAGGAATGGGGAACTCCTGCAATGGCGCGTGCACATGTCGTTGCACCTTGGCAGTCTGGCACGGGATGCAAGTGCGCGCCCAATGTCCAACCTCCTTCCGCAGCCCGTGCCACATGAAGCGGGAGGCTACCAGGGCTACTGTCGCCCTGATGGAGGGATGTGCAAGTCCATGGAGCACGTCAAACACCCTGCGCCGCCAGGCGATGGGAACGATGGGTCGCGGAACTCCAGAGGAGACATCGCACAGCAGCGTGGTACCCCCAGGGCCACAGACAACGTCCTCCAACTGCAGGCCCGAAACCGCCGTACGGTAGGCGACCATCTCCTCGTCGGCAAGCTGAGCGGCTGCCAGGGCGGAATAGTTGATCCCCTCACCGACCTGGAGAACCGTGTGGACTGCAGGTCTTGATAAGGCATCGGCCACCCTGTTAAATTTGCCCTCAATGAACCGGATGGAGGTAGTGTACTCAGACACATATGCCAACTGCCTCTGCTGCCGGGCAGACCACGGGTCTGATACCTTGGCGAACGCGAAGGTCAGTGGCTTGTGGTCCGTGAATGCAGTGAATGGTCTCCCCTCCAGAAAATACCGGAAATGACGTACGGCGAGATACAGGGCAAGGAGCTCACGGTCGAAGGCGCTGTAACGACGCTGAGGACCACTGAGATGCCTGCTGAAGAAGGCAAGTGGCCGCCAGGAACCCTCAACGAGCTGCTCCAACACTGCCCCAACCGCAACCTCAGAAGCATCCACCGTCAAGGCGGTCGTGGCGTCCTCTCGTGGGTGGACGAGCATTGTGGCATCAGCCAGTGCCTCCTTAGCCCTCTCAAATGCCGCTGTTGCTTCCACGGACCAATCAACCTCCCTGCGATGACCAGCAATCAGGTGGAAAAGCGGACGCATGACTGCAGCCGCTGACGGCAGGAAGCGGTGATAGAAAGTGACCATCCCCACGAATTCCTGCAGGCCCCTAACTGTGGTCGGACGGGGGAACCTGCGGATAGCGTCCACCCTGGTCGGCAGAGGCACCACCCCTTGTGCAGTCACGCGGTGGCCGAGGAAGTCAATAGCCGTCACCCCGAAACGGCACTTGGACGCGTTGATAGCCAAACCGAAATTGCTGAGGCGCTGACACAGTTGACGGAGGTGGGTGCAGTGCTCCTGCCGCGAGCGACTGGCCACGAGTATGTCGTCCAGGTACACAAAGACAAAGTCCAATTCGCGGCACACGCAGTCCATAAGCCGCTGAAAGGCCTGCGCGGCATTCTTCAACCCAAACGGCATCCGCACAAACTCGAACAGACCAAATGGTGTGATAATTGCCGTCTTCGGGATATCGTCGGGGCGGACCGGAATCTGATTGTACCCCCGCACGAGGTCCACCTTGGAAAATATGGATGCTCCAGCAAGATGGGCATTGAAGTCCTGAATGTGCGGGACCGGATACCTGTCGGGGACGGTCGCATCGTTCAGGCGACGGTAATCCCCACACGGGCGCCAGCCCCCGTTCTTCTTAGGGACCATGTGGAGCGGTGAGGCCCATGGGCTACCGGAGGGACGCACGATGCCCATCGCCTCCATCTGGCGGAACTCCTCCCGAGCTAGACGGAGCTTGTCTGGGGCGAGACGACGTGCTCGGGCGTGCACAGGCGGGCCAGTAGTGGGGATATGGTGCTCCACCCCGTGCTTCGGGGTGGAGGAGCGGAAGTGGGGTTCGAGAATGCCGGGAAAATCTGCCAGGATGCGCGCGAAAGTCGCATCCACGGATGACAGGGGGCCATCCGGGCGTACTACCGGATTGCCAGTACGGAGGAAGACCGGCTCCAGCGTGACAGAGTGCAACAGGTGCCGCCGCTTGACATCCACGAGCAGTGAATGGGCTTGAAGGAAGTCGGCGCCCAGCAGCGGCTGGGAAACGTCTGCAATGACGAACCTCCACGAAAACGAGTTGCGGCCAAAGTTGAGCGGGATGGTGCGAAACCCGTAGGTGCGAATAGCACTCCCGTTCGCCGCGGTGAGGAGGGGGCCTTGTTTGCCCGCACGGATGTCGGCAATGGAGGGAGGCAGAACACTCACTTCCGCACCAGTGTCGACGAGGAAACGTCCCCCACTGCGGCGGTCCCAAGCGAAAACGCGATGAATCGTGCCGGCCGCCGAAGGAATCTCTGACGACCGGCCCTTCAGTTTCCCGAGAACGAACAGGGTGGTCGACAAAGCCGTGCTGCAGCTCCCCAGCGGCGATGGTAATAACACCAACCAACCTTGCTGGCGTCTGGTTGAACTGCAGGCGAATTAGGCTGGTTTGAACGCCAGCGACCTCTGCTGGCATTGGTTCGAACTGCAGGCTGGCCGTGCTGGAAGGACGTGCCTGCTGTGGAATGCGCAATGGCCGCCGGATTTTGCCGCGGGGGCCGACCGGGAGCAGCGGAGACGCGGTGGATAGCGGTCCCGACCTGCTCTGAGTCTCCAAACGCCTCGGGAAGGACGTCCACTGCTTCCAGGTTGTGATGGTGAGAATTCCACAGCTCGTCGGCTTGTTCACCCAGCGCCTGCATGTCGGTAAACGGATCCCTGGCGAGCTGCATGCGAATGTCGGGAGGCAGCTGCTGCAGGTAAGCATATTTAAATAAAAAACACGGCTCATGGTCCCCCATTAGGGTGAGCATGTCTTCCAGGAGGACAGACGGCTTGCGGTCTCCCAGGCCGTCCATTCTGAAAATGCGAGCTGCCCGCTCGGCGTCACCCAGGCCAAACCTCCTGATGATAAATGCTTTAAGGCCATCATATTTGTTCGCTACCGGGGGGGCCCTGAGGAAAGGCTTAACTCGCCTCGCAGTTAGTTGGTCAAACGAGCCAACCACATAATAATATTTAGTCTCATCCTGCGTGATACCTCTCATGGCAAACTGTGCCTCTGCCAGCTGGAACCAGGTTTCGGGTTCTTCGGTCCATAGAGTTGGGAGCTTCAACGCAACGGCGTTATTCTCCATCACGATGCGTGATGAACGACGCGGGGTCACCAGTGTAGTGGCCTGGTCGAGGTCAGGAAAAGACCGGACACCAGGCGGATTCTAAAGAAGCTTTTTAATGGTAGCAGTACGAGAACACACACACGACACCCTTATCTCCGCCCCTCGGGAGTCGTCAGGAAACCCCGAATCTCCGCCCCTGGGGAGTCGTCAGGAAACCCCGTGGCAGACCAATGCCCCTGTCCCTCAATCGGCGAGGGGGATGATCCAAGGAGTGGCCTACCCCACAGGGACCGCCACATTGGTATAATAATATATATTGTTTAAATGGACTGCAACACCGAAATAGGCTGCCCATGGTGTAATACGGGCATTGGCCACTAGATGGCGCTTATTTTCCCGATCTCATTTTCTAATTAGTTTAATTAATTAATGTGCAACTTTTGGCAATGACGAGTTATGACTTCCTTCTCAATTATATTTCATCCAAATCCGTGGTAAATATCATGTAGTTTGGTGACTTCGGTCATGAAAACTGATTTCTAGACACATTGTTGATGCTCGGCCCACAGTCTACACTGCCTGATGTAGGCGAGTTCTGATATTATAATGCATGTATAAGGCTGGGCTTCTACTAACAAGCACTATGATTGGCTAGCATGCAATTGCCGATCTACAACCTCCTTTGGCATCACCTCCGGCCACTCCTCCTCCTTGGGTGGGCAACACCTGCATGGCAGGTTATTTTTG
Organism: Amblyraja radiata; assembly: GCF_010909765.2. Lineage (NCBI taxonomy): Eukaryota > Metazoa > Chordata > Chondrichthyes > Rajiformes > Rajidae > Amblyraja > Amblyraja radiata. Next base: position 78,668,139 of record NC_045961.1, on the reverse strand, counting down.
AGGGTTGTGCCCTCCCCCTGCGCTGCTGCCTTTTTGGTGCCATCTCTAAAACACAAGTCTCCTCTCCAAAAATCTCTCCAGCTGTGAATAAACATGCCCTGGAGTGACAGAGGTCACATGCTGCTTTTTAAATAACCTTTTTTTTCTACAAACATTTTTTTCACCCCTGAGCTATTACCTTCAACTACTTTCGACCACCTTCGAGTACCTACGACTAGCATCACGACCTACTATGAACGACTTCGATTAGACCTACGACTAAAAATGTATCGATTTTTAGTTGCGGTCAATTTGTAACATCTTGAAAAATACGCCGCGACCTAGGTGAAGCCTCGACTACGCGGAGACCATTCTCAACCATGAAGGAGAGTGACGAAGACCTCCTCCGACCTCATGGTGATCTTCCCACGACTATGGGTCGCGGGCAAGGTCACCTGAACTCGCGGTGGAGGTCGCCCAAGTGGGACAGGGGCTTAAGGGTGAGCTCCTTGATTTTTTTTCAGCAGCTGATTCAAAAAAACTATTTTCCCCTTAACTTAGATTTTTATTCCATTGTACTACACACATTTCAGAAACCATACATGGGTTGATATCTATGTAAAGGACAGATCAGTTTGTTCATATTTTTACTTTTTCTTTATTTTCAGCTTCTTACTTCAATAAACTTGACCCCAGCCAGTGGTGATGAAATATTTTGTGACCTTGACTACCGGATGCTCTTTCATGCCTATATGACCCATAATTTAAATACTTATCCATGTTACAACCTGGTTAATCTCATTGATGCTCCTTTGTGAACTAGCTAGCTCATCATTGCTGCCTTTGATCATTTAAATACGCATTGAATAGTATTATCAGCCAGACAAGGTTGTGACATTTTAATCTAATATCCTCTCTCTTCATAATGAAATAATTATAGATTGAATCAAATATCTTCTTCAAGACGGATCACAGGATATTTGAACTACATGTGCAGCACTTTGATGCATAAGAATTTCTTGCCTTTTTTTAATAGGTTTGTGTTGTGATGGTTCACCCACATACATTAGTCATAGAGTAATACAGATCGCTAACTGAATGTTCAGCCCACCGAGTCTGTGCAAGCCATCAAGAACACAGTTCACATTTAAGGGCAGCACAGTGGTTCAAGGGCAGCACAGAGGCACAGCTGGTAGAGCTGCTGCGTCACAGCACCATAGTCCCAGGTTCGATCATGACAGTCTGTGTGGGGTTTGCATGTTCTCCCTGGGACACGAGGATTTCCTCTGAGTGCTACAGTTTCCTTTCATATCCCTAAGATGTGCAATGTTTTCATTTAATTGTCTCTGTAAATTGGACCTAGTGCGTAGGGAGTGGATGCAAAAGAACTAGTGTGAACGGGTGATCGATGGTCAGTGTGGAGTCGGTAGGCCGAAGAGTCTGTTTCCATGCTGTATCTCTAAACAAAATTGAACTGAACCTACACTTATCCCATTTTACTTTCCACAAATGCCCATTAACTCCACCCAGATTCTACCACACAAGGGGTAATTTTACAGGAGCCAATTGCAGTAATCATCCTGCAATTCTTTGGGGTGTGAGAAGCATCCTAAGGAAACCCACACAATCACAAGGGGTCATGACAACTCCACACAGACAGCATCTGAGTCAGGGCTGAACCTAGCTTGCTGGTGCTGTGAGGCAGCAGCTCTTCTGGTGAAACTCTCCTGCACCATTGTGGAACTTCTCTGTTTCCCATTTCACTGCTCCCATTCATCTGCTATCTATCTAAACTGGCATCATCATTGCGGATTACAGAGACGAATTTTGTTGTTTTCTCTCTGATGGAAAAATGAAAACCAAACAGTCTGATGGAAGAATGAAAACCAAATTCACTGGCGAAGAGTATTCATAACATTATTCCTTTCTGACTATTTGCAGTCAAGTTTTAAGCTGCAACCATTGCTCGCTGCCTGGTTAAAATTTTCATGGCAACAACCATAATTGATACGTTGCACTTTCTTCAACGTCTACAATTTACGGCTGGAATATACTATGTAGCCTGGCACATTGATCACCTATACTGGCTGCTTGTTGGCAGGTACTATTAAACATCTTGCTTGATTAATACCTGCCACCGTGTTTGTGTTTCAGGGACTTCTATTCAATATATAAAACGAATCCACTGGGATTATCTGTGGCACTCAGTTTTTTTACACTTCCCATTCTTAATTTGTGATGTTAGACTTTTCTTAAAGATTTCCACCATGATTTGCCTGCATTTCTTCAGCTTTAATTCTTGTATATATCAGTCAGCTCTCTGGCTTCTTTTACAACATTTTTGATTAGTTCAATTAAACAAGAAATGGTCATTGCCTACAGTCAAAAGGCAGTAATTGCTTCTTGTACCTTTGCTGCAACAGTTCTGATTTTACGAAGCACATTTCCTATTGTTTCAGGAGGAAGAATGTGTGGTGATGAATTGTAAGATTATACATCAGATTGATGATTCAATTAATAATAATGTGTGTACCAACTGTAATCCTTCTGTATATTATAAATAAAGTATATTTTTGAATTTAAACATGAATTTAGCAAAATGAGATTGAACCCACTAAGGGAGCTGAGGAATTTAAATTCAAATTATTAGGTAAATTTGATTTTCTTTTCAAAAATGTAGGTTGTTAAATGATTGCAAAAAGGCTATCACTAATTTCTTCAGGGTAGGAAAAATTATATTTATCTGATCTGTCCAAGATATGACTCCAATTCTATTGTGTGTCATGGAGAGATGCTATATGGAAGCAGACCTTTGGCCCATTGAATCTATATCAACATCACCCACCAATTTACAATACACCATTTTGATTCTTCCATCATTCCTATCATCTCTTCCCAGATTCTACCACTCATTTAGACTGAGGGGATTTTTGATAACAACCAGCGCATCTTTGGGATGTGGGAGGAAACTAGTACTAATAGGAATCTGAAGGTTAACCTTTTCACGCAAAGGGTGGTAGGTGTATAGAACAAGCTGCCAAGGAAGGTAGTTGAGGCAAGTACTATCTAACATTTAAGAACCATTTAGATATGGATAGAACAGATTTAGAGGGATATGGCCCAAACGCAGGTAGGTGGGAATGATATAGTTGTGTTATGTTGGCTGGTGTGGGCAAGTTGGGCCGAAGGGACTGTTCCATGCTATAAAACTCTATGATTCTATGACTCTCTAATTGGGAGAAGCTCACACAGCCACAGAGGGGACATACAAACTCCACAGTGATCTGGATTGAACATGGATCTCAGGAACTATAAGACAATGGCTCTACTAGGTGCACCATTCTGCCATGGGAGACTCCGTTCAGAACAATTAGTGATGGACAACAAATAGCAGCAATGCTGTTGATGTTCCTATGCTATGATTGAACTAAATTACCACCAGCATTCTTTACCTGGAATGGCTTCATTGTCTTCGGATGCAAGATTTGCCAGTTAGGTTTGTATCAGTTTTAGTTTGGAAGTTAGATGGAATTTTTGATAAGGTGGGTGTGGAGAAGATGATTCTTTTTGTGAGAAAATCTAGAAGTTGGGAATTACTTTTCAAATTGAAAGGTTGCCCATTTAAGACAGATGTGGAAAAATATTTACTGATGGGTCTTTGGAACCCTTTTTCTCAAAGGGTGATGAATGCAGAGTCTGAATACGTTTAAGCCAATCGTAGATTGATATTTAAAAGTGATTGAAAAATGCCTGGGATCAGAAGAAAATATGAGTCTGTGGGCCATTAGGAACCTTAAGCTTAACCTTCCCCAGAAGTAGGAAAAATGCATGGTTAGAGATTAGAATCAGATCAGTCATTATCTTATTGAACGGCAAGGCAGGCTTAAAGGGACAATTGGCCTATTCCTGGTCTTAATTTATATGTTCATCTTTTTGTTGCAACACCCTTTTATTTTATTCACTTTACATGCAAGATTGATTGGTTTGTTTTTAACAGATACATCAATGTCTTTAATGTTTCCCAAGGCTGACACCAAGTTGTTTCTAACTCTTTCCTGTTTTCTGAAAGTACTTACTTTTACTTAGCAGAAAGAAGCACCTGGTTATTTAACTTACTGTGAAACTTAGTTGCATGCAAATTGGCTTCATGTACACACAGTAAATACATTTCTATGTACTTCCACCAGGTGCACATTAATTAAACTTTTCTACCAAATCACATTTGCTCCATTCGAATTACTGCTGGTGTTTCAAGTCTTCCATCACGGCTGTAGTCCATATTTTTGAGTAGCCTGGTGAAACTATATTTGAAACCCACGCAGGTCACAAGGTCACGTACAAATTCCACACAGATAGAAGCCGTAGGCAGAATCGAACCTGGGTCTCTAGCACTGTAAGGCAGAAACTCTACCACTGACCCATTGCATCTTTGGTCTGAAGCATGAACTTTGTCTCTCTTTTCACTGTACTCCAACTAATCATTTGCCTAATTATTTCAATGTATAAAGTCATCAGAATCTTTTTTCTTGCAATTGAATTGAATTGGGCAGAATGTACAGAAATATGAAGTCACACACCACCAGGATCAGGAACTATTTCTTTCCTACAGCCATCAGGCTCTTGATCTGATCAGCACAACTCTAAACCTACTTTGGCACTGGAACACAATGGGTTACCTTTTTTTCTTATAGTGTTTGCACTAATGTCTTTTTTTTTGCATAACCTTTTACTATTCACTGTCTCGGAGAATTTATGTGTAATTTATATATCATTTTATATAAGTTATGTTTTGGAGTTGTCTGCATCCATGTGCCTGTAATGCTGCTGCAAACAAAATATTCGTTATACCTGTACCTCTATTTTCGTGCATATGACAATAAATTCAACTTGATTTGACGAGCCCTATCTTCAAAATCCCAAAATGTTTTTGGCCTTTTCTATAACTTTATTAAACTGCATTCACACTTACATTTCATAATGAAGAGGGTTTAATGCCTTTTAAATTGTCAACCTTTGAGGGTTGTGCTGCTTAAGTATTGAAATAAGGCTCAAATTGCTGGTTTTATGGACACCAAAGAAATGGGATGTTCGGCAGAAATATGGACGATGGATAGATCTTAATAAATCACAATGGATTTCTTCCTGCTTTTATCTTAGTCTTCGCTGTGGTGTGGGGATGAGTGCTGCTGTCTCGCAGCTCTAGATTTGAAAGAGACCTAGGGTGCTTTTTGTGTGGAACTTACACCTCTTCCCTCTGACCATGTGGATCTCCTATGGGTGCTCTGGTTTTCTCCCACAACCCAATAATTAGCTATTTGATAGTTTGTTTGTATATTGTAAATTATCCCATGTTTGTGTAGGGTCAGAAGCACAGTGGTGGTGGTGGGAACAGTGGGCCAGAGAGAGGTTGATGAGCATATGAGAGAGAATGGGTTGCAAAAAAATAAGTTGGGGGATAGGATTTCTGTGTTAGCCTGATGGTCAAATAGCTTCATTCTGTGCCTTAAGAAAATATGAGTAATCTCCTACATTCCAATGCTGCAAAGTCAGGAAGGCAAATGGCTTTTAGATAGGCACATGAATATGCAGGGTTTGGAGGGCCAGCGATCCATATGCAGACAGAAGGGATTAGTTTAATTTGGAATTATGTTAGGCACAGATATATATTGCGCTGAGGGGCCTGTTCTTGTGCTGTACTGTTCTTTGTTCTATGTAAGATTAGAAACGGCAGCTTCAGGGCATAAAACAGATTTATACTGACTTTTGTCATAATTCCGATTGGAATTGTTAGCATTTTAAGATTGAAACTGGTCAGTCTGGAAAATCCATGCACACGCAATAGAATTTGACTTATTTGAAGCATACCGAATTATGAGGAACATGGATAAAGTGACCGCTCTCTTTCTTTCACTCTACCACCAATAGAAATTCCTACATATAATGGTGATCCTTTGCAGTATGAAGCTTTCATAAGGGCATTGGACGAAGTAGTAGAAATGAAATTACCGATGAAAAAGAGCACTTACGATTTCTGGTGCATTACACAAGTGGATGTGCTAAGGTACTTGTAGAAAGTTGTCAAAATAAGCCTGACGGCCAAGGCTATCAACAGGCAAGAAGGTTACTTAAAGAACGTTTTGGTAATGAACAGAGGATTGTTAACGCAAACATGGAGAAGGCACATGCTTGGAAAGGTATCAAGCCAGAAGACGTGGATGCATTGAATATTTCTCAGAGGTTGTTGCAGCTCGATGAAAAATCTTGACCACATGGAGGAAATGAATCTTGTTAGTAATACTAAAGCCATCATTAAAAAGCTGCCCAGAGGACTAAGAGAAAAGTGGAGAGTTAAAGCAGGCCGAATATTGAATAAGAAGAAGCGAGTAGCCATGCTTCCATCAATAGTAATGGACCAACAGACATGGTCTCATGTGTAAACAATACAAGAACCAGCGCCTTATAGAGCCTCATCATTACATCCCTGTTTTTGTATTTTAACCATCTTGAAATAAATGCTAGCATTGTGTTTTCCTTCCTTACTACCAATTCGATTTGCAACTTAACTTTTTGAGAATCCTGCACCAGCACTCCCAAGTCCCTGTGCACCTCCGATTTCTGGATTTTCTCCCTGCTTAGAAAATAGCCTATGCCTTCATTCCACTACCAAAATGCATGACTCCACACTTTGCTACATTATATTCCATTTGCCACTTCTCTGCACACTCTCCCAACCTGTCCAAGTCCTTCTGCAGAGTCCCTGCTTTGTCTACACTACATGCCCCTCCACCTATTTTCGTATCATCTGCAAATTTGTTCACAAAGCCTTCAATCCTTCATCAAATCATAAATACGCAATGTGAAGATTAGCGGCCCCAGCACCGACCCCTGCGGAACTCTGCTGGTCACTGACCGCCAACCAGAAAAAAACTCCTATATTGCAACTCTTTGCCTTCTGCTATCCAGCCAACCTGCTATCCACGCTAGTATCTGCCCTTTGATACCATGGGCTCTCATCTTCCTTTAATGCCCCTGTCCCACTTAGGAAACCTGAACGGAAACCGCTGGTGACCTTGCCCATGACCCAAGGTTTCCATGAGGTCGCCGGAGGTTTTGGTTACTCTCCCTAATGGTCGAAAGTGGTTTCCGTGTGGTCGAGGCTTCTTCTAGGTTGCTTCGATTGTTTCAACAAAATCAAAACCGGCCTCGACTAAAAATGGGTTGCCGTTTGGTCAAAGCCAGTGGAGTGGGATCGCTATTTACTTACAGGCAGTCAAAGGCAATTTCCTTCACTGACCGGCCATTTTGATTGGCTCATTGGAGCTTTCAGGACCTAGAAGACCCGCCGGAAGGTAAAATGCTGGCTAAACTTTATTAAACTTCTTAAAACTGTCTCCACTCCTTCTCCCCCCACCCCCTTCTCTCCCCTTCTCCCCACTTCTCTTCCACTTCTCTCTCCCCTTATCTCTACCCTCTCTTTGCTTCTCTCTCCTTCTCTCCTCTTCCCTCCCCCTCTTACCCCCCCCCCCACGCTCTCCAAAGGACTTACCGTGCTCTGTGGCAGCAGTTTACCTTCCTCTTCATCACGCAGACAGTGCTCCTCCGCTCTCCATGGCACCCACCTTCGCGATGTGTTTGTATGTGTGTGTGTGTGTGCAGTCGGTAGATGCAGCTCGCACTTTGGTCGATCCAGCTCGAGGCTTTCCAGGCGAGTGACCAAAACCTCCGCCAACCTCATGGAAACCTTGGGTCGCGGGCAAGGTCACCAGAGGTTTCCGTTCAGGTTTCCTAGGTGGGACAGGGCATAAGCAACAACTTCACAAAACCATGCTGACTTTGTCGTATTTTATCATGAACTTCGAGGTACTCCATTACCTCATCCTTTATAATGTACTTTATAATCTTACCAACCACTGAAGTCAGACTAACCAATCATCTGTAACCACTCCTGTCTTTAGTGATTATTGAAATGTGGAGACATTGTGCTAATGCCTCCACAATCTCCAAAACTACCTCTTTCAAAATGCTAGGGTGCAGTACATCCGGTCCAGTTGACTTATCTACATTCAACCCTTTCAACTTCCCAAGCACCTTCTCCTGAGTAAAAGCCACTCCACCAACTTCCACCCCTGACTCTCTTATATAAAGTATAAGGACGTTTTATTTCACAAAGGAACAAAATAAAAGACAGTAGATCTTTTGGTCTCCTGAACATGTTCCAGTGTCCAACTAGATGATGGCTGATCCTTCATCTCAAGTCCATATTTCTGCTCCATCTAAGCAACCTTTGCTCTCATTTGAGGATTGTCTTGGCCTTGAATGTATTCGGCAACTGAGAATCTAGAACTCTTTGGTATAGAGAATTCCAAAGATATACCACCATCTGAGTGACAACGTTTTATATCTCAGTCCCGAATGGTCATTTTTTTTAAATTAAGACTCTTTCCCCTTCTTGTTCTAGACCCTCCAGCTCAAGGAGGCAACTTCTTGGCAGCTATTCTTCAAGCCATCTTTGAATCCTATAGTTTTCAATAAAATCTTCTCATTCTTCTAAACTAGAAGAGCTAACTTTAATTATTTTTCAGGAGGCACTCTCTCACGCCTGGAACCAATTTGTTGAACCTAGTGCACAGTAAGTTTATAGGTACAGATTCTCCACATATGTTTGCACTAACCCTTGAACAATTGCTAGACCTTCGTCCTCTTACACCCCTAGCTTGCTAGTATGAGCGCTGTGGCACCATGCAGGGGCGGCGTACTCAGTGGCGCTGTACACGAGTGCAAGAGCACTGGTTCGGAGAGTAGATGATCTGCCGCCCCATGACGATCCACCCAAGCAATGCAGGAGATTGTTCTGCGCCGAGATTTTAGCATGGAGAGCTTCAAAGTGTTGCTCTTTGGTCAGCTGTCGAACTAGTTTCACCCCGAGGTATGTAGGAAATGGGTTAGAGGGTAGGGGTGACCCATTGGGGGAGACGGTTGGCTGGCATTGAGCTCCCTTGTTATTCAAGTAAAAGGCCATTGTGATTGTTTTTCCAACACTCAGTTTTAGTCTCCAGGTCTTAAGGTAGCTCAAGTTCCATATCCGCTGAGAACACATCCTCCATGTTTGACCAACTCGTGTCCGAATGCGGTAGGGCCAGGTCATCTGCATGTCCATACTGGCGCGAGGTCATGCGTGGCAGATCGCTGATATAGAGATTGATGAGCATGGGGGCCAGTACTGAGCCTTGAAGGACTCCGTTTCTTAGGCGTCGCAGTCGGCAAGATTGTCCGTCGCTGGTCTTAAGTTCAAACTGTGGTTGGCAAGGATGATGGCAAGGAACCCCACTAAATGACAGTCAGGAATGGATGGGAGGAGCTTCAAGATCCGGCCCTGGTGCCACACAGTATCATTGGCGGCGGTGAGGTCCACCAGTGTGACGCCCGCCTTGTGACCTTTTCAAAACTGTCTTCGATGTCATGGGTCAGCTTGACTATTTGGTGGGTGGTGCAGCATCCAAGACGAAATCCAGCTTGTTCAGCGGGTAGTTGGGGGTCGACGATTGGATCGAGCCGGGCCAGGAGAAGCTGTTCAAGGAGCTTGTACAAGACACAGAGGAGCGAGATGGGCTGATAGTTCCTTGGGTCGGCCGCAGGTCATCAGAGACAGTCCAACAAATTGACTTCACAGTCCAGTAGGGTGGCTTGGGAGACCTTCAATCGCCTCACCGGTCGAAGTACCCGCCCAAAGCATTGCCTGTCACGGCCAACTGCATCGCCCACCAGGTCCTGGCCAACGGCCACTTCTAAGACGCGGACAAGTACCATACTCATTCTGTCAAACAGGAAACCACTAATCTTTGGAAAGCTCCAGGCATTGATGGGCTCCTAGCACCCTTTTGCTCTGCAGAACTCTCTTCTGTCATCTCTCAATTGAAATGCGGAAAGGCCCATGGTCCTGATAACATCCCCCCAGAATTCCTGAAATTCAGCGGTCCTAAATGCCTGGGCTGGCTCCGTGGGTTCTACTCCTCTTGCCTCATTGGTCACTCCATAGGCTCTTGATAAGCTACAGAACTAATGCACAATATCTGGGTAGTTTGGAAAACAAATTAATTGATATAAATTGACAAGAGCTGCTACTTTAATTTAACATACAGCTTGAAATGCAACAGCACTGCATGCCAAATTTGCAGACATGCATACTCATGCAAAGAAAAGCAGTTTACTAAAATAGTGCCAGTGATTGATGAGATCCTTTTTCATGTAAAGTACTGCAATTGCACTCAAGTACAAAGAGCATTATGTCAACCAAAGCTCATTACAAATAGTAAGTTGTGGCTATAAGGTTTGTAATAAGTGAACGTATTATCTGTAAATAAAGCAGGATGCATAATGAAGTCAGCTGTAATTTCCGACAAATTTATTAGGATTACTTTGTCTTCTTCCTTTATGAATACAAATGATGCTCATAATGGGAGAAATGATTGGACTTTTAAAGAATCCATCCTTTACTTTAAAGGTGGCTTGGCAGAACTGCTTTGACAAAAGGTATAATTTATATATAGTAATTCAAGCCACAATTCAGCTTAAATAAACTTGTATTCTGCTATGTCAAAGCCGTTCCTCAATAAGTTATATGAAAATGCTAAATCGTTCAAATCTGAGGTCAAATAAATTACATTGTGATATAAAAGTCACAGGGCCATACGAAACGAGCTGAGAGCATGAATCATTTAATAAGCCAGTGCGAATAACTGTGAATTATAGAATATTGAAAACATTGTTCAGGGAACATTACCACAGCAAAAGCTCTGCTTTAACTTCTAAATCAAAAGATTGCTTAATTGAACTTGGATTCTGAAGGCAAAGCATAGTCTATAAGGTGTACTTTGCATTGAAACTCTGTCCTCATTCATAACTACTAAATAATGGTTTCTCCCATGCTGCTCTTATGGGTCCCTCACCCAACCTCTGGAGGAGCTCAAAGGTCTTGCAAAGTCACGGTTCCTCGTCTTTGAAGAGGGGGTGAAGAGCTGGAGGCGAGAAAAGACCAGGACCAAACAGGGCCAGCCACAAATAAGATCAGGCATGGTAGTGATCGGTGGGCCCATTGTTGGCTCAGGAAGTATAAACTCATAATGGATGCAATGTGGAAAACTGACAAACTGGTTAAATAACTAGGGGGCAGGGGAGCAGAGTATCGGTAGAAGTTACTTAGAATTAGAGAATTTAACATTCATACTGCTGGGCTGATACAGCTTGCAACCCAGTGGTATGAATGTTGAATTTAGCTCACAACCCAGCAGTGTGAACATTGAAGTTAGCTTACAACCCAGCGGTATGAACTTTAAATTATTTAATTATAAGTAACTTTAACCTATACTCCCCTCCCCACACTCCTCCCTCCTCGTCCCTCCACCCTTGTCCACTTCCTTCCTCCTAGTCATTTAACCAATACCTCAGCTCACATTGTATCACTCTTCAGTTCATTCCTTCCCAGCCAACAATGGACCCAACAGGATACCAACCTATCTGAGTTCATTTGTGGGTGGCAAACAGGGCACCAACCTATCTGAGTTCATTTGTGGCTGGCCTGATTGGTCCTGGGCTTTTCTCTGCACCAGCATTTGTCCCCCCCCCCCCCCCCCCCTCGCTCCACCACCACATATTTTTAGCCTGAAGAAGGGTCACAACCCAAAATGTCACCTATCCTTTTTCTCCAGAGATGCTGCCTGACCTGTTGAGTTACTCCAGCACTTTTGTCTATCTTTGGCATCTGCAGTTCTTTATTTCTTCTTTGTTTCTTCTTTTTCATTCAAATTTTGACTACAAAGTTCAGGTTAGAGTTTAGAGATACAGTGCGGAAACAGGTCCTTTGGCCCCACGAAGTCCACTCCGACCACGCCGACCTGTACAATAGTTCTATGTTAGCCCTCTTTCACATCCTACACACCATAGTGGCAGATTATTATATCGTTCAAGTAATTGCCCCCTCTAGCCACTAGGAGAAGACAAAGGGGTAAGGAGATAGCTTTGGTTACGCATGGAAGCTCTCCACGAGACATTCAAAGCCGTCGAAAGATAAATCTTCAAAACACAGTCTCTTGATTAAAAGTGTCTTTATTGTCAAAGTAAAACAGTAAGATATTCATCCAAACTTCTTCTTGATAAGTACATTTTAATCTTAGTCAAACTCCAGCATATGGCTCTGAAACGTTAAACTCCTTTGATGTTGGAAAGCTCTGACCAATGGTCGGAAGCTATGCCGTCCCACCATGCTTCCTCCGAACTAACTAAAAAACTACAAGCTTCTGCGCAAGAATCCCAGCGGCAAATACATCTCTGACTACGTAATAAATCTCACCCACATGATTACAGACAGACTAAATTTAGGCAAATGCCATAATTTATGACACATCTAGTTAAGCCAAGTGGCCACTACATAACGGCCCCTAATTGTTCTGAGTATATAACGCGGCAATTACTAATAGACATCAAAAAAGTAGCTATGAAGGCTTAACATATATATTTTTTAAATAGCATGCATTATATATCCGCATTCAAACTTCTTCACTGATTCTTCCATTTCACCTTCGCTTTCTAGAAGCAAGCATAACTTGGTTATTGGTTTATTAAAACATTGTATTTAGTTTGAAGTTGTATCGTGCGCACCAAACCCTTAACATGATACCCAGTATATAGTCCAAAACACAAAACCCCTAAGTTTTGATTGCATGAAACTTCTTCCTCCATGTCCGATCAATTCATCGAATTGTTGTAACAATAATGTTGAAGTGTAAAAATCCTTCAAGAGAATAATAGGATTTTTAGCAATAACTGTGGTGCTTTGTTTAATTTCCGGATCATTAGCAGAGATTTCAAATCCCACCTCAAGTTTTGCCCAATCTCTGTCTGACTTACAGAGAAACTCTGGTCCATTGATCCATCTTATTGCTTAGTGAGCGGTCTGCAGTCCTCTGCAAGCTTCATCCACAGGATTTTATTTTGTGTTAACATATTTCCTTTGTGAAATATGTAAATATGTAAATATGAAATATTTCCTTTGTGAAATATGTAGCTCCGAATACAAAAGAGATTCTGTTTGCTACAAATGGCAAGAAACGTTTGTTCTCATTGTTGAAATATTTAAGCACTGTAGTATATCGGTCCAGAAGATAGATTCTTCCATTTGAAGCTGTGGTTCCTTGTGCAGCAATATGTCAACTTTAACAGCTAAGACTGCGGCAGTAAGTTCCATTCTGGGAAATGTCATTTGTTTCAATGGTGCCACTCTGGCCTTTCCCATTAAGAATGCAACATGTACTTCTTTGTTATCATTTTCCAGTCATAGATATGCCACTTTCACTGGCATCTGAGAAATTATGCAATGTGCACCTCTGACCTTACCAAGCTTGTAGGCTTCATGCATGGTCCACTTTGAATTTTGAAACCTTTATGAGTTCTGCTAACCATTCTGTCCATCGGTGAGAGGAAGTTTGTGTTATACTCTCATCCCATCCAAGTTTTTCCTTACAAAGATCCTGCAAAATCAACTTGGCTGGCAGTGTAAATTGTGCAAGAAATCCCAAAGGGTCGTAAACTGAACCAATCATGGATATGATATCCCTTGCAGTACATGGTCGCTCTTGAATAGAGATTCTGAACTTGAACATATCTGTTTCAATGCAGCAGTGCAGTCTCAATGCTCCCTCTGTAAATATGCTCCTAAATCTTACCCCCCTAATGGGGCTGTCCCACTGTACAAGCTAATTCAAGAGTTCTCCCGAGTTTCCCCTGATTCGAACTCGGAGAATTACGGTAATAGCCGCTTGTAGGTACTCGGGGCTCTCATGGACATTTTTCAACATGTGCCCGCAACGTACATTTTACGTGCTTACCACGAGTTTGAAGTTGTTTTTTAACTCGGGAGAGCTCTTGAATTAGCTCATACAGTGGGACGGCCCCATTAGTCTAGTTCAGTAAAAACACTGAGTCAAGCACTGGACCAAATTAACTTTATTTTTGAACAAACAACAAATCACCCTATAGGATACCTAAACGACCGCACGTTCGATCCTTGTCTCTGCCTAGCCAAGCCCTTCAGCCTCGTACAAGCAGACACTACAAAAATGTCACGCACCAAGCACCTTTCCAGAAGATCAACACCGATCCAAATGGGGATACCTTTTATAGGTCAATGAACTCTGAGGGGTCAAAGTACATAGGGGTGGCTCCCCTTACAAGCCAATTATAAATGACGATTACATTAAAGTATTATTGACAGTTCCCCAATCCAATTATAAAGAGTCCCAACCAATGTTTCTACCGAAGCTTCTGGAAGGAAGTCAATTAATCAAATAATGCAACATTTGCCTCGTGCAAGCAGAAACACTCCATAAGGTCATGCAGTCTAAGCATTCTCCCAGAAGATTGACATTGGACCTCGTGGTAGCTACCTTTGATAGGTCCCCGAACCTTGAGGGGCTGAACCATATGGGGGTGATCTCTTTACAGACCAATAACAGATATTGATTAACACAGTATATGATTTCCCTAACCCAATAATACAGTAACCAATACAATGTATTTGAGAGAAAGTTCTAGAAGGAGGCAAACAAGAATAAACATTGAAACATATGCCCTGTGATTCAAACAGTTTCTCCAAGGCTCAACAGCTCGACCAATCATCAACCAACAGGATGACAATCTCGCAACATTATTTACACTATTTACAATGCCCTTGCAGCGATCCAATAAAACTGAAGCATTTAGGATTCGTTTGCAAAACTGCAATACATTTTAATCAATTTAGGGGAAACAAGGAGAATACCTGGACCCCTCACCATCCTGCATACCAGTCTAAGCCTAGACTAGCTGGCACCATCCAAAGCCTGTAAATTTCAGCTGACAAGAGTTAAGCAATTCTGACAAGTGCAGGGATCCTCCATTTTATGGTGTCTTTAATGTGGCCAGTATTAACAATTTGCCTCTGCAGCAAACATTTAACCCATTGGATGTAGGTTACATTTTTGTTACTTAGACTCATTACTTACCATCACGATCTTAAATTGTGCTGCTGTAAAGTGTCCCATGAATATTCTTGCCTGGTAGAGTAAAGGGCCTGTCCCACCAGCATGCGATTGCATGTGTCTAGCGCGACCAAACATGGTCGCTTGAGGCGTACGGCCTTGAGGGGCTGGTCCCACTTCGATCGGCGGAGGCGTATGGAGTTGTGCAGGGCTGGCCGCGACATCACGCGGGCTCCAAAAATCTTGTACTGTCCGAAAATCCCACGCGCCAACGGCCTATCAGCCCACAGACACATTGAGGGCATACGCAGCGTCTCGACGGGCGTATGCAGTGTCTTGACATCACACGCAGTGCCTTGATGTCGTATGCAGCATCTTGACAGCGTACACCCAGCGCGTGGCGTAGCGAGATGACGTCACCGCCCGGCGTGCCGTTGCATGATGGCGTCACCGTCCGACGCCGTGCGCCATCCAAATTCAGTCGGCCCGCCTCCTGCCCAGCTGATTGGTGAGTATGATGTTGGGACCAGCCCCGCACAACTCCATACGCCTCCGCGGTTCGAATTGGGACCTGCCCCGCGAGGCCGTACGCCTCAAGCGACCACGTTTGGTCGCGCTAGACGCATGCAATCGCATGCTGGTGGGACAGGCCCTTAAATGCTTCTTTTGTACTGGAAATGATCTTGACTCATGCCTGGAACCTGATAATGGTTTTGGCTGAAGAACTGATAAAGGTTTAGAGATATATTTTTGGAATGCATATAAACTCTTCCCAGACTTCAGGAATCTACAGGTTAAAAGCTTAAGCTCAGCTGCCTTAAATTTATTTTGTTACTTTTGACATTTTTTAAAGATAATTTGATTCATTACCTTAATGTAAATACTTAGAACTGGGCGGAATGTTAAAACATTAATGCTCGGTTGGTTCACAAAACATTGGTGATATTCTCATCAATCAAACCATCGATAGATGAGTTGCTCCAATTTTTTTTTGGTTGCTTCAATCAATTCACTTCACTGTATTTTATTTCATTATTGCATTTAAGTCAGACTGTTACCAATTTAAATCCTATTCTAGAACTGTTGGAGTAATAGGGTATTTCAATTCAGTTGGAGGCTTTTGGATCCAATTTTTAGCCGAGCCTTCATTGAATCCCAATTGCTTTAACATGTTTAAAACAGATTGACCCCAGTAACTATAAATCTATCTCTACCAAAATGTAATTATCGCTCCATTATTCATCTCTCTGCAAGGAAATGCAATATGATTCTGCTGGGATTGCAAAATTCACTTCTGAAATGGAATATTGATAACACACTGGATTACTTTGCTAGGAATAAGAGTAGAGTTACATTTTTAGAGCAATATTTTAACAAAATTCATTTCTATTTAAAGTTCCTATGCAAGTTACAATGTTTTAAAGTTGTATTCGGTCATATCTAGCATTTCAGCTGAACACTACCTGACCTTTTAAAACTGGAAGAGGCTAAAGTGAATGTCATTTTCAGGCATCATCATTATATTGACCAAACTATTGGTCATGCAATTTTAAAACTCTCACCCTTGTTTTCAAATGTGTTGCATTTCTCAATCAACCCTTTCTCCCTCCAGTCATATCCCCAATCTCTGCATATCTCCAGTTTGTGTGTGCAATGCATTGTTTATCTGTTTTGCTCCACAATTGGAGGCCATGCCCTCAAGTCTCATGACTCTTAGATCTGGTACACTCATGAGTATATAAGAAAGAAAAATCAAAAGAACTAAAAGCAGGACAAGACCATTCATCCCTTCTACCTCATTAGCAATTTAATGATATCATGTCTAATCTTTTATTTCTCCTAAATTTCCTGCACTACATCCATATTTCTCTATTGCACTGTTCTTGTTTGGTGAATTCCAAAGATTCAGCACCTGGGGTCAAATACATTTATTCTCACATCCAACCTAAGTATTTCACAGTAATGTGAGATGGCGACCCTTAGTTAAAGACACCCCAGCCAGAGCAAACATCAATTTTGCAACTATTCTGCAACTATCTGAGGCCTCTGAACTCTGTTATCACTGGGTTCGAATAGGTCTCATATCTCCCTCAATTTTAACCTTTCATTTTCACTCCACTATTGGCATTAATCTCATATCTCGGCGCAGAGGTATAGTTGCTACCGTACAGCGTTTGCAGCGGCAGAGACACTGTCAGTCCCGACTACAGGTGCCGTCTGTACTGAGTCTGTATATTCTCCCCGTGACCGCGTGGGTTTTCTCCAAGATCTTCGGTTTCCTCCCACACTCCTAAACGTACAGTTTGTAAGTTCATTCGCTTTCTATAAATATAAATTGTCCCTAGTGTATGTGGGATAGTGTTAATGTGTGGGGATCGCTGGTTGGTGCAGACCCGGTGGGCCGAAGGGCCTGTTTCCATGCTGTACCTCTAAACTAAAAAAAATCTCACTCTTAGTCCCACTATAGCTTTGATTTTCACCCCAGTGCACTCTGATTTCAACCATCAATCTTACTTCTTCCCACATTAAGCAGCAAACTCCAACATTTATAGCTTGATTCTATGTAAATTCAGATTCTGGATTTGAACCTTTCTAAATCCAATACCATACCCCTGATTACTTGATTCCAACCTCCAGCCTTTGGATTCAGTGTCTTTTTTGTCCTCTTCCAGGTCTTTTCTTCCAATGTTTCTAATTAGCTATTCTCTAGCTTTCCACTCTCCTGTATCCCTGAATTTCCAATCCTTCTCCCTTTCTTTTCTGACCTTGTCTTGTGGTCCAGCTATATGCCAGCCACTTCTATTAGGTCACCACTGCAGGGAAATGGAAGCAAATATAGGCATTGGGTCCTTTAAATATATTCACCAGGGTTTGGGAACATTTCATCATTTATGAAGTTGTCCCTCTTTTCTCTTGGGAAGCATTTAACCTATTGCTCTCAAAATGAAAATGAAGGCCAATATTTTTAATTGACATGATTACATAGTGAGGACAGAGAGGATTGTGGGGAATTGTAATCCATGAAGTATAGAGTGATCAAAGAAACAAGCTCAAACATCCAGATGGGCAGCAAGATCACCACAATGCGTGAACCAACGTGGAAATCATGGTGCTAAATTTCATCCTCTGTTTTACAAATATAAAATATTTGTGTTGAAGTCACGTTTGGAAGAGTTCTATTGCATTGAAATCAATGGAACATAATTTGGACACAATGTGCATGTTGCCATGCCAAATATTTAGTTCTTACAGAAGTGCTCCAACTGTTCACCCATTGGCCTTTGCAAAATATATTCAACCTATGCCTGTTAACTGTACACAAATTTTAATCTACTTTATCTTTGTTAGCATTACTCAATATCCGCCTGACTAGGAAATCAGTTTTAATAGGTAGTTATCTATGGTTATGTTACAGTTCAGATTGTAATTTATAATTAGAATCAATCACAATCACAATCACAATAATATTTTATTAGCCAAGTATGTTTTGCAACATACGAGGATCTAGAGTAACGGAGGAACTGAAAGAAATTCACATTAGGCAGGAAATGGTGTTGGGTAGACTGATGGGACTGAAGCCTGATAAATCCCCAGGGCCTGATGGTCTGCATCCCAGGGTACTTAAGGAAGTGGCTCTAGAAATTGTGGACGCATTGGAGATCATTTTCCAATGTTCTATAGATTCAGGATCAGTTCCTGTAAATTGGAGGGTAGCTAATGTTATCTCACTTTTTAAGAAAGACAGGAGAGAGAAAAGGGAATTATAGACCAGTTGGCCCCCGTGCCGAACGATCGAACCCCGCGTTGGGGCTGGTTGAACCTTCCGCGACGTTGGAGCTCCCGACATCCACGACCTCTCCTGAGACTACGAGCTCCCAACGTAAAGTCCGCAGGCCTCGGTTGGAGCGATCCCAGGCAAGGAATCAACTCCGATGTAAGTCCACGCACCACAGTGGGTCCCAAGGTCAGTCTGAGGAGGCTTCCAGCTTCATCGATGGTAGGCTGCAGAGTGACCGGAGAATATGATCCAAAAATTAATCGCATATCCGGCAAGGTAAGAAACTGAAAAAATAACTGTTCCCCCGACCACTCCCCCTACCCCCACATAAAATAAACTTGAGATAATTTACACAAACTTATAACACACTAAAACATATTTTAAAAAAGTGAAAAAACAAACAGACTGTTGGCGGGGCTGCCAATCGTGCGGCGCCCCTGGTGGTCTTCTGAACTGTAACACAACCACAGATATCCACCTATTAATTGTTTAGTAGCAGGATGTACTGATTTATTTTTAACTTCAATACATTAATAAGGAAATTCATAATTTCCATTGGCAGAACGAAAATGACTCAATTAAATTCAAATATCTACCTTAACAAAAGGACTATGCAATTTATCTGTTAAAATGTTTCCACCCTTCTTTCCAAAAATCTTGTATTCTTCCCTTCACATGCCTTGGCTCTGCCAACCTGATAAGACTTTGAGTTTTAATTCCTTTAATTCCAGTCTCTTGGGTATTTCTGAATTTAAGCAATAAGTGTTCAAGGTTACAAACCACAAACTATGCTCCCACAAATTTAAACAAACCAAAATGTACGAGAAGGACTACACTTCTTCCCACCCTGCTTCCTGTAAGGGCTCTATCCCCATCTCCTAATTCCTCCATCTATGCCGCATCTGAGATGTTCCAAACCAGGGCATCGGAGATGTCCTCATTCTTTAGGGTACGGGGGTTCTCCTCTTCGTCTATAGATGAGGCTCTCACAAGGGTCTCCTCTATATCCCATAGCTCCGCTCTCACTCCCCATCCCCCCACTCATAACAAGGACAGAGTCCCCCTTGTCCTCACATTCCACCCCACCAACCGTCACATACAACAGATAATCCTTTGACATTTTCGACACCACCAACGGGATCCCACCACTGGCCACATCTTCCCATCTCCTCCCCTTTTGGCTTTCCGCAGAGACCACTCCCTCCGTAACTCCCTGGTTCCTTTGTTCCTTTTTTCAACTCGCTTAAGGTCTTCTAAACTAGTGGGTTAGGTCACCTAAGTGGGACAGGCCCTTTATGGTAAGTGAAAACCCAGAAAAGGATTGCAGGTACTAGAAACCTGAAACAAAACCTTTTGTCATCAACCTGAAATATTGTTGTTTCTCTTTGCCAGAGCTGCTCAGTCTTTTTACCATTTTATACCTTTGCTTCACATTGCTAGGGTGTCACATTCACTTACAGAAATAAACATAGAGTGCTGAGAATAGCCATCTGGTCAGGCAGCATCTGTGGAGAGGGAAACAGAGTTAACATTACAAATAGGTAACCTTCACAACTGGGAAAAGATGCAGAAATGGTAGTGGCGGGGCATGATGGAAAAGGTGAGACCCAAAGGGGAAGGTCTGTGAGAGGGTGCACAGAAGGAGAGATTCCATATTTATGCTAAGAATGAGTTATAACTGACTGCTAAATAACAGGGTATGCCTGCATGAAGTGTATATGGGAGTAGTAAATATTCAAACCTGCTAATTATTTCTACTTATTTTCAGATTTTCAGCATGTGTCATAGTTCATTTTAATAATTGTGATATCAAGTAATGATTAACTGATAGGCAAACTTAGAAAATATCAGATTATCTATCTTATATAGAAAAATAGAAACATAGAAAATAGGTGCAGGAGTAGGCCATTCGGCCCTTCGAGCCTGCACCGCCATTCAATATGATCATGGCTGATCATCCAACTCAGTATCATGTACCTGCCTTCTCTCCATACCCTGTGATCCCTTTAACCACATGGGCCACATCTAACTCCCTCTTAAATATAGCCAATGAACTGACCTCAACTACCTTCTGTGGCAGAGAATTCCAGAGATTCACCACTCTCTGTGTGAAAAATGTTTTTCTCATCTCAGTCCTGAAAGATTTTCCCCTTATCCTTAAACTGTGACCCCTTGTTCTGGACTTCCCCAACATCAGGAACAATCTTCCTGCATCTAGCCTGTCCAACCCCTTAAGAATTTTGTACGTTTCTATAAGATCCCTCCTCATCTTCTAAATTCTAGCGAGTACAAGCCGAGTCTATCCAATCTTTCTTCATATTAAAGTCCTGACATCCCAGGAATCAGTCTGGTGAACCTTCTCTGTACTCCCTCTACGGCAAGAATGTCTTTCCTCAGATTACGAGACCAAAACTTTACGCAGTACTCCAGGTGTGGTCTCACCAAGACCCTGTACAACTGCAGCAGAACCTCCCTGCTCATATACTCAAATCTTTTGCTATGAATGCTAACATACCATTCGCTTTCTTCACTGCCTGCTGCACCTGCATGCCTACTTTCAATGACTGGTGTACCATGGTGTACCATGACACCCAGGTCTGAAGAAGGGTTTCGACCAGAAACGTTGCCTATTTCCTTCGCTCCATAGATGCTGCTGCACCCGCTGAGCTATTTTGTGTACCTTTGATTTTCCAGGATCTGCAGTTCCTTCTTAAACACCCAGGTCTCGTTGCATCTCCCCTTTTCCTAATCGGCCACCATTCAGATAATAGTCTACTTTCCTGTTTTTGCCACCAAAGTGGATAACCTCACATTTATCCACATTATACTGCATCTGCCATGCATTTGCCAACTCACCCAGCCTATCCAAGTCACCTTACAGCCTCCGAGCATCCTCCTCACAGCTAACACTGCCCCCCAGCTTCGTGTCATCCGTAAACTTGGAGATGTTGCATTCAATTCCCTCATCCAAATCATTAATATATATTGTAAATAGCTGGGGTCCCAGCACTGAACCTTGCGGTACCCCACTATTCACTGCCTGCCATTGTGAAAAGGACCCTACTCTTTACTCCTACTCTTTGCTTCCTGTCTGCCAGCCAGTTCTCTATCCACATCAATACTGAACCCCCAATACCGTGTGCTTTAAGTTTGTAGAGCATATATAACGGACACAATTACTGTGTCCTAGTCATGGACACACAAACTAGAAAATCACATCCATGTTGGAACTTCATTTGTGCCAAAACTAATTTCCCATCTATTATGGATGATGGAATTTCATCATCTATCATAATTCCTACCAACATTCCATTAACAATATAATAGGTAGTAATTCACATAGCATTTTCCAAATATCCTCAAAAATTTATAAATGATTCAATACTTGCTCTAAGATTGCTTTAACTGGTGTAGAATAAATTGTTCTTGGAGGAAAATTGCTCAGCAAAAGACAAGACAAGAAGATATTATTTCTTTATAGAGAGACAAAGAACTAGATACACACTTGTCCATAAATTAACTTAATGCATAGCTCGATAATTTAACACTGTGCAAAGACCACAGTTCCCTTAAACCTGGTCTCCTAAATGACCTGAGATATTGGCAGGCTCAGGATATTAGTCATTCCTCATCATCGCATAACTAGGATGCCCACTCAGAGTCCATGGTTTGACCGACATGTTAATGAACCATTAGTTGAAACTCTTGATTATGCGGCACACAGAGGCATGATTTATCACGCAGAGCGATACATTTATTTAATATTTATATTTTCATATTTTCTTATGGCATAAAAGGAGGCCGTTCACCCCATCCAGTACATACCTGGTCTCAGAAAAATCCCATATCTCCTATGTCCCACTTTTTTTCCCGTACTTATTGTCTCTCATATGCTGATCACTTCCCCAATCCATTGGGCAACAGTTGTTGAGTTTAGTTTAGAAATACAGTGTGGAAACTGGCCCTTCGGCTCCCCGAGTCCGTGCCGACCAGCAATCCCTGCACACCAACACTATCCTACACACGTTAAGGACGATTTACAATTTTACCAAGCCAATTAACCTACAAACCTGTACCTCTTTGGAGTGTGGGAGGAAACCGGAGCACCCAGAGAAAACCCACGCAGGTCATGGGGAGAACGTACAAACTCCATATAGACAGCAGCTGTAGTCAGGGTCGAACCTGGGTCTCTGAGGCTGTAAGGCAACATCACTACTTCTGCACCACTGTGCCGCCCATAACACAACAGTAACTGCCCAGCAGAGAATTAAACCCCAGTCATCCATGTGACAGGCGGGGATGTTAACCACTATATTACTGAGGACTAGTCATTATTTTAGAGATTTACTACCTGTGCAGGTCCAATTGAATCTCTCTTTCAGTATTATCCATCCTACACTAATAAGCATGAAAAAGGACAAATGATTAATACAAATCCTGCCATCTTCTCAGAATCTATTAATTCTCAAGTTCAAATGAATGATACTGATGACTCCAGGGAACTTATATATCCTTATCACGAATAGATTTTGTATTCCATGGTAGTTAATGTCCATTAAACTGTGAGAAATGTGCCACTGATCTTTAGGGGAACTTCAATCAATTTCAGGACCATGTCCGTGATGAATCAGATTGCAAGAGAGCAGAGGAGGAGGGAACATAACAAATTAAAGATTTATTTATGGAAGGTATATTTAGCTTTCCCAATAGTGATCTCCTCTGCATGGACATTTGATACTTTACTCAGTTGTGATCGGAATACAAATATAGGTTCCTGAGGGACGCTTTTACACCCTTGAATGCTAGAAACACAGTGGTTGAGAAGCAACAAAATCGCATAAGATTCATAATTATGTTAGAATCTTGTAAAATTACAAAAAGAATAAGCTTCAGCAGGGTTGTGATTGGGTATAAAGACTAAATCAGGAAAGGGATTGATAAAAGGACAAGATTTGTGATAGGGAAGAGGATGGAGATGAAGAGGACTTGAGGTGATCTGAGGGATTCCTTTATCAGCCAGAGAGGGGTGAGTACTTGGAATGTACTGCTGGAGAGAGCGGTGGCAGAAGACTCGTTGACAGCATTTAAGGAATGTTTTCAGGGGAACATAAATTGTCTTGATCTACAAGATGACGGGCTGGAAGATGGGATTAATATGGATGGGTGCCCGCTGGTCAATGTGAACATGGTGGGGGTCAAATGGTCAGTCTCCATGCTGTATACCTCTATGATCTTATAAATCTAAAATGGAAGTGGCAGGGAAAGAAATAAGTCTCCTCTCAGAAGATATGCTCTTTCCCTGCCCCACACCCCACCTCTTGTCCTCCCCACTCGCAAAATACCTTGTGTTTGCGTGTTCTACACAAACATCCATCTATCCTTGATCAAAGGTCATGGGCCTAACATATTAACAGTAGAATTTGACATTTATCCTTTGTCCAATGTTCAAAATGTCATGTAAGAGCTTATACATATTGATCTGCTTCTTAAATATGATTATATTGAAATTAATTTCCAAAGATTATAAGAATACATGCATAAGCTGCTAAATTGTGCATTTAGCACATGTAGTCATAAATAGATTACTGAGCCTTGTGTGTCTTTCTCTCCTCCCATGCTACCTGAGCACGCTTCAACATTCCCTGGTTTTAATTTATATCCACCTTCCCCAAATAATCTTACAGTTAAGACTCCAATCCCATCCCACCCCCACAAGTCACGGTGCAGTGTGCTGTTTCTTCCTTTATTCTTTCTCTCTGTTTTAATGGGGTTGTTTCCTATTTCAGGGATTGCACAAAAATCCTATTCAATTATGACAGACAATTATTTATCATAATTGGGCAATATTTGACTTTGTGTAGGAAGGAACTGCAGATGCTAGTTTACACCGTAGATACAAAATGCCTGAGTAACTCAAGCAGCAGAGGAGAACTGAAAATGGGCTGAGAAATTGACTTTTAAAGCAATTGAAGGAATTTCATGCAAAGGAATTCTCAGGATGAGTTTACTCATCCTGAGAATATGAGTATATGACTCTATACTCATGACTGAGTAGCCGGTCATAGTGCAAACTCCATCATCAAGTTCGCTGACGACACCACTGTTGTGGGACGTATTACTGATGGGGACGAGTCAGAGTATAGAAGTGAGATCGACCCACTGACCAAATGGTGCCAGCACAATAACCTGGTACTCAACACCAGCAAAACCAAGGAACTGATTGTGGACTTTGGAAGGGGTAGGATGGGGACCCACAGTCCCGTTTATATCAACGGGTCGATGGTGGAAAGAGTCAAGAGCTTCAATTTCCTGGGCGTGCACATCTCTGAAGATCTCTCCTGGTCCGAGAACACTGATGCTATTATAAAGAAAGCACATCAGTGCCTCTACGTCCTGAGATGATTACGGAGAGTCGGTATGTCAAGGAAGACTCTCTCTAACTTCTACAGGTGCACAGTAGAGAGATTGCTGACCGGTTGCATCGTGGCTTGGTTCGGCAATCTGAGCGCCCAGGAGCGAAAAAGACTACAAAAAGTAGTAAACACTGCCCAATCCATCATCGGCTCTGACCTCCCTACCATCGAGGGGATCTATCGCAGTCGCTGCCTCAAAAAGGCTGGCAGCATCATCAAGGACCCACATCATCCTGGCCATACACTCATCTCCCCGCTACCTTCAGGTAGAGGGTACAGGAGCCTGAAGACTGCAACGTCCAGGTTCAGAAACAGCTTCTTCCCTACAGCCATTGAAATCAACTCAAACAAAACTCTGAACATTAATAGCCCATTATCAGTTTATTTGCACTTTATCTGTTTTATTTATTCATGTGTGTATATATTTATACAATGGTATATGGACACACTGATCTGTTCTGTATTCATGCCTTCTATATTCTGTTGTGCTGAAGCAAAGCAAGAATTTCATTGTCCTATCTGGGACACATGACAATAAACTCTCTTGACTTGACTTGTCTTGACTTGACTCTAGCGATGCCCACATTAGGTAAGATTCCTTCACAATGACACGTAACATTCTACCTCTGTCATGTCATCTACTGTTGCAGCACTTCAGGATATTTACGCACCTTCAATTGCGGCCTTCCTGTGATCCCTGATTTTCATTCCTCTGATGTTGACGACCATTCATTCAGGAATTAAGTTAACGTTGATACCCATTGGCAAGTAGACAAAAATGCTGGAGAAACTCAGTGGGTGAGGCAGCATCTATGGAGTGAAGGAAATAGGAGACGTTTCGGGTCAAGATCCTTCTTCAGACCATAGGCAAGTTGTTCTCAAGACTCGGTAATTCATAAGCTATTATTCTGCTGCACTTTTATTATAGGTAAATTATATTGTTATAAATATTTATATGGAGGAATGAATTCCAATGGCACAAATCTGAGATCAATTAGAGTTGAACAAACAAACATGTTTCCTGATGATATCTCCTTTGAATAGCAACTACACGCAATCTACATTTTCCTTTAACGGTTTACGATTGGATGAATAATGCAGATGTCAGTCATTAATACTCTATAATGGTTAACATTTAGGCAGCATTGGCATTTGGTATCCCCTGCAGAATATGAGCACGGAACTGTAAACTACGTTGTTTTAAGATTAAAGTGAAAATACATTGTAAGAGTTATCCATCGCAAGCTGTGTGTAAGGTCAGATTGGTTAATTCAATGTAACAAAGCTTCTCTCTACAATATTGTCACAACACACCTTGATCAATTGGCACATAAAGAATTTATGGTACCATGCAGAAAACAGTATTTCATTCTTATTACCGTACTCAAACACAAGATGCAAGCTGATGCCAACGAGAGTAATTTATGGTTTAAGCTAGCCACAAAATACACTAAGGTATTACAAAAGGCTAGTTTGTAATCTGGAATGTGTTTGCTAATATTTCTGCAGCGTGTGTACCAAAGGAGCTGGCTATCTCCGTAATTCAGGATACTACGCAAAATATTTTATGACTGATAAGTAGTTAAATATTTCATAGGCACAGATCACATATGATTGAATAATCATAAATCACATTAATATCACCACACTATTGGTATCAATGCAAAGAATCTAAGCTCTAACATGGCTTTCCTAAATATTTCTATTTCCCTTTTTATTTTTAAGAGAGAATAGACCAAGCGCGGACCCGTTGGGTCCCATTCCCCCAATGCAATATTCCACCAAGCTGCGCATGCATGACTGACGGACCCATACTGCGCAGGCATGACTGCCGTGTTCAAAGTTGTGCCGTTGATGGCAGAAATTAAGTTAAAGTTAATAAAGTGATTAGAGGACCTGTAGCATCGTTTGTAAAATAGAACAAAATTTACGTGTGGAGCCGTTGGGTCCCCGCTGTGAGGCCAGGCAAGTACACTTGAAAATAAAATGGCGATCTGAAAATCGGCAAATACCCCAACTGTGCAGGCACGGATTCAGGGCCCACTGCCCTCACGAGGTGAGACGGCATCATTTTGCATCACTGCCGCATCACCGGTGCCATTTTCAATTGTGATGTGGCTGATGGGCCTCCCCCAACTGCGCAGGCGTGGCCGGCAAGTGGGAACATGACTACGAATTTTATTAAAGTTTAAAATGTCAATACGTTGTAAAATATAACATAAATCTGAACGAAACTTCCTACTCTACACTCTAGGACAATGGTGAGTAAGGTGGGCAAAAAATCGTAGCACTATCCTCTATCATTTTGGTGGAGTTTGGGGAACACACATATATATATCTATATACAAACAAACAATAATCAAACAAAGAAACAAAAAAAAAGATGAGAGTTTTAGTAATATATACCAGACCAAGTGCGGCCCGTTGGGTTCCGATCCCCCAATGCAATATTCCGCCAAACTGCGCTTGTGGGGTTGACGGGCCCGCATTGTGCAGATGTGACTGCCATGTTCAAAGTTGTGGCATTGATGGCAGAAATTAAGTTAAAGTTAATAAAGTGAATAGAGGACCCGTGGAGCCGTTTGTAAAATAGAACAAAACTTACCCATGGAGCCTTGGGACCCCCATTGTGAGGCCAGGCAAGTACACGCAGGAAAAAAAAAAGGCAAATTTGAAAATCAGCCAAGCCCCCAACAGTGCAAGCACGGATACTGGGCCCACTAAGCATGCGCGGGGAGATGGCATCATTTTGCATCACTGTCATGTCACCGGCACAACTTTCAATTGTGACATAGCTGACGGGCCTCCCCCAACTGCGCAGGTGAGGCTGGCAAATGAGGGCGCGGTTTTAAGTCAATTTAAGTTTAAAATGTTAATAAGTTGAAAAATATAACATCAATCTGAAACAAATTTGGCTAATGCAAATCACAGGACAATGGTGAGTAAGGTGGGCCTAAAATTGTAGCATTATTGTGTACCATTTTGGCGGAGTTTGGGGAACACACACATGTATATATATATATACAAACAAACAAACAAATAAACAAACAAACAAAAAAACAAGATGAGAGTTTTAGTAATAAATATAGATAGATAGTTAGATGTAAACAATGCGCAGGCAGATGGATTAAGTTGTCATCATGGTCAGCATAGATATTGTGGGCCAAAGGGCCTGTCCCTTTGTTGTACTCTTCTACGTTCTATGTTCTAAGATGTTCTTTAAAATCAAGCACATTACCCAAAATTTTTGTTATTGTTTATTATAAGACCTTAAATTGATCAGTATTAAATTCTGCTTAATAACACTAATGTGGAGTGAGTTAGGATACATTATCATAAGGTGCTATATTAGGAAAACTTTACACAATTGCATGAGTGCATGGACCACCAACCAGACTTGGTTAATATATGTGAGAAAACTTGATTCATATGAACATTTTTAATATTGTCATCAATTTCAACCTGGTGTTATTTGATTCTCCACATATCTACTACGATTCCTGCTTCTATCGGTGCAAATTGGACTTGCCCAAGTGACAAAGAACATTTTGCTGAACATATGACATTTTTGTACAGCCTGAGAAGCCATATTTTAACAAGGTTCTCACTAATCTCTTCATATCTTTTGTACTGTGTGAAGTTCTTCTATTGTCAGCAAGCAAATGGCCAAATAATGTTTCCTGCCAAGTTTTAAAATCCTTTGAATAGTTTACTGAGATATTAGCTGCCCCACTTAAAATTAGTTGATGGGGTGGAAGATTGCAACCTTCACGTGGTCCGCCCTGTTTCGACAAATGCAATCAAACCGGCGTGCACAATCAAATAAGATCAAATAGAACAAGTTGTCCGACAACCATAGTATGTGCATGCCATACGCAAGAAGAAGTGAAGCTAGCTGATATGCAGGAACAATAGGAACTTGATTCTTTTCCTCTTCATGAAATTTGTGGATAGAGTAGATTAAAACTGAGATCCATTGCCAGAAATTAACTTAGCAGGTAAGACAAAAAGGACATAATATTCTGGAATAACCGGGCAGGTCAGGCAGCATCTCTGGTAAACAATAGATAGGTGACATTTTGGGTTGAGACCCTTAAGACTGATTGTAGCTAGAGAGAAGAAAGCAAGATGAGGGGAGAGGCAGGACAATGTGTGGCAGATAATAGTTGGACACAGACGAGGGGGGTTAGCTTTCAAAAATCTTTCAAGTAGCTTTAGTACATCATTTGTGATATATGAACCCATGTACTTCACTTCAATCCACATTATGTGGCATTTAATCAGTACCAGGAAATGATTATTCAATTTTTCACAGATATACGTGTATTCTATGATAAGGTCTAGTAGACTGTGACTGTAAAGAGCTTTGGTGGCTTGCTCCTACAGCCTGAGGAAATACTGCATTTATTTTGCCTATGGTGCAAGATCATTACTCAGACAGGACCAGCAGGTGGAGGTTTTGCAATTGATTTCACACTGATGATTCCTATGCATTCAGTGGGAAATTTGAAAAGATATATTTTTCCAGATATTACCATAATACAGCTCTACTTGATGTAACATTGCTCAAAAAACATCTCTATGCCACGATTGTGGGACAGTTTCAAGTCCTTGTTTTGTACAGTAGACAAGATATGTCCATTATTTCAAATATGCTGATAGAATCT
Source organism: Amblyraja radiata (assembly GCF_010909765.2). Taxonomy (NCBI): domain Eukaryota; kingdom Metazoa; phylum Chordata; class Chondrichthyes; order Rajiformes; family Rajidae; genus Amblyraja; species Amblyraja radiata. The sequence continues at coordinate 78,638,291 of NC_045961.1, read as the reverse complement.
CTTTAACAATGGCACTTGGCTGCAATTTCACACACAGACGGAAGAAAATCTTCATCAACCATATTAACATGTTGATCACATTTTCACATTTATATTCTCATACAGTCCCCACTAAGAGCATCGACCATGGTGTTCTGACTGAATCTTATAGAATTTTTCGAGGATGTAACTAGAAGAGTGGATAAGGGAGAACCAGTGGATGTGTTATATCTGGACTTTCAGAAGACTTTCGACAAGGTCATAGGAGATTAGTATACAAACTTAAAGCACACGGTATTGGGGGTTCAGTATTGATGTGGATAGAAAACCGGCTGGCAGACAGGAAGCAAAGAGTAGGAGTAAACGGGTCCTTTACACAATGGCAGGCAGTGACTAGTGGGGTACCGCAAGGCTCAGTGCTGGGACCCCAGCTATTTACAATATATATTAATGATTTGGACGAGGGAATTGAAGGCAACATCTCCAAATTTGCGGATGACACGAAGCTGGGGGACAGTGTTAGCTGTGAGGAGTATGCTAGGAGGCTGCAAGGTGACTTGGATAGGCTGGGTGAGTGCGCAAATGCATGGCAGGTGCAGTATAATGTAGATAAATGTGAGGTTATCCACTTTGGTGACAAAAACAGGAAAGTAGACTATTATCTGAATGGTGGCCGATTAGGAAAAGGGGAGATGCAACGAGACCTGGATATCATGGTACACCAGTCATTAAAAGTAGGCCTGCAGGCGAATGGTATGTTAGCATTCATAGCAAAAGGATTTGAGTATAGGAGCAGGGAGATTCTACTGCAGTTGTACAGGGTCTTGGTGAGACCACACCTGGAGTATTGCGTACAGTTTTGGTCTCCTAATCTGAGGAAAGACATTCTTGCCATAGAGGGTGTACAGAGAAGGTTCACCAGACTGATTCCTGGGATGTCAGGACTTTCATATGAAGAAAGACTGGATAGACTCAGCTTGTACTCGCTAGATGCAGGAAGATTGTTCCCGATGTTGGGGAAGTCCAGAACAAGGGGTCACAGTTTAAGGATAAGGGGGAAATCTTTTTGGACCGAGATGAGGAAAACATTTTTCACATAGAGAGTGGTGAATCTCTGGAATTCTCTGCCACAGAAGGTAGTTGAGGCCAGTTCATTGGCTATAATTAAGAGGGAGTTAGATGTGGCCCTTGTGGCTAAAGGGATCAGGGGGTATGGAGAGAAGGCAGGTACAGGAGACTGAGTTGGATGATCAGCCATGATCATATTGAATGGCGGTGCAGGCTCGAAGGGCCGAATGGCCTACTCCTGCACATATTTTCTATGTTTCTATGTTTCTATGTTCTGCTTTGTAATCTTGTAATCATCTGTCCCGTCATTCATCAGGTCTTAGCATATGCTACACAACCCTAATCAAACTCTACCTTAGCACTGAGTTACTATGGACTTCCCATACATTTGGATTATATACTTCAGCTTGCACTATTAGAGCCTGATTACCTGGTATAACTTATACGTTATTGGTATAATTGTTTATTGTATATTTATTTGTTGCATTGTTGCATTAATGCTCTAGTATAGCTGCAGCAAGTAAAAATTGTATTGCTTCAGTTCCAGTGCATATGACATTCAATTGCTTCTCACTTGACTCTTGTCGTCATTTGATTTGATTCAATTTATTGTCATTGCACTTTTCAGTGCAACAAAATGGTTTATCCTGCAGTCATAGCATAGAATAAATAATAAACATTCAACACAGTTTAAAGTCCCAAAGTCATTGTCTCTTCCCTCCTTGCTCTCCCTCTGCGCTGAGGCAATCCAAGCCTCCGATGTTGTGACTCCGCCGGGTGATGCTAGGTAAGTCCCGCGGCTGAATCCGTGCTCCGCAAACGGGCCGGTTCAAACTCCGCAGCCTGGGGTGGTCGAAGCTGCCGAAGCTGGCGTCCTCCAGTCCAGCGGACGCAGCTGTAGTTGCGGGAGCTCCGGAAAACAGAACTCGAGCTCCCGATGATGTCGTCCACTGGCCCGCAGCCGAGCCTCCGAGGTTCCAAAGTCGGGTCGGAAGTTGGGTCGCACCGCAACCACAGCCCCGAAGTCGGCCAGCCCCGCATTGGTAAGTCCTGGCTCTGCCTCCGCAGCCTCGAGGTCGGTCGCAGTTGGAGGCCGCCAGCTCCGCGATAGGCCTCAGCGCAGACGGACATGGAGACGGGGGATACCGCAAGAAAGGTCGCATCCCCCCCCGAAGGAAGAATCAAGAAACATGTTACACCCACCCCCCCGCACATACACAACTAAATAAACCGAAATAAACTGTAAAAACGGGACAAGAGAAAACAAAAAACTGAAAAGACAAACGGACTGCAGGCGAGCCGCAGCTGCAAGGCAGCGCCGCCACTTCCGAACATAATACAATAGAAAGATTATGAATGAATTAATACGTTTATTGTCATTGCACAATACTGTGCAATGAAATTCCATTGCATCTCCTCCGGTTAAAAAATACAAACACGACAACCATTGACACATATGTACACTTATTAGTAAAAATAATAAATAAGTATTTAAAAAGAATTTTAAAAGTATGTTGCATTTCTTGGAATTACATTTTGCTTCCCCAGTGTTCTCTCTTGGAATTAAGCTCTTTTATCGCACATGGGTAGAAACTATTTTTTAGTCTACCGGTTTTTTTAGTCTAGCGAGCCTTCAGAGACCTGAATCGCCTCCCAGAGGGTAATAGAGTGAAAAGGTGGTTGGCAGGGTGGGATGTGTCCTGCTTGATGTTTGTGGCCCGGCGCAAGCATCGGGCTCTAAATATATCATCCAAGGAGGGCAGTTGAGCGTTTGTAATGCTCTGTGCAGTTTTTATAACTCTCTGCAGCGCCCTCCTCTCAGCCGCAGTGCAGCTAGCAAACCACACCAGGATGCCATAGGAGAGGATACTTTCCACGGCGCATCGGTAGAAGGACAGCAGCAGCGGCTGTGAGACGTTTGCTCTCCGCAGAGACCTCAGGAAATACAGCCACTGCTGTGACTTCTTCACGAGAGTGACGGTGTTCATTTGTCATTTGAGGTCCTGGGAGACGTTTATTCCCAGGAACTTAAAGCCAGTGACTCTCTCCACCATGTCTCCTTTGATGTATAAAGGAGCAGGTTCCTCTCTCCTCTTCCTCCTGAAGTCAACGACCAGTTCTTTTGTCTTTGATGGGTTGAGTACCAGGTTGTTTTTGGTACACCAGACAGTCAGTTTTTGGACTTCATCTCTGTAGGCAGACTCGTCGTTGTTGTTTATCAGTCCCACCACAGTCGTGTCGTCCACAAACTTGATGATCCTGTTTGTACTGTGTGTTGGTGTACAGTCATAAGTGTATATTCTATACAAGATGGGACTCAGCACACAAACTTGTGGGGCTCCTGTGCTGAGCGTCAGGACTGGGGAGTAATTGGACCCCATCCTGACAGTCTGTGGGCGGTCTGTTAAAAAGTCCTTAATCCATCCGCATGTGTTTGCATTAACACCCAGATCAGACAGTTTGTCCACCATTCTGCTGGGGATGATGGCATTAAATGCAGAACTAAAATCTACAAATAACATCCTCACATATGAGCCAGGACGCTCCAGATGTGTCAGTGCAGAATGTAGAGCTATGTTGATGGCATCCTCCGTTGACCTATTAGCTCTATATGCAAACTGATGCTGATCCAGGGTGGATGGGAGTGAGGACTTAATGTGGGCCAGGACCAGTGGTTCAAAACACTTCATCACCGTTCAAGTGAGAGCAACAGGTCTATAGTCATTCAAGCTGGTAATAGATGTTTTTTTGAGTACAGGCACGATGGTAGCAGTCTTGAAGCATTTAGGGACAGTGCACGTTGACAGAGAGAGGTTAAAGATGTCGCTAAAAACCTCCGCTAACTGGTCTGCACAGTCCCGCAATACTCTCCCTGAGATGCCATCTGGGCCAGCAGCCTTCCTGGGGTTGACCCTGCGGAGTGCTCTTCTGACGTCCTCCGTACTCACAGTGAGTGCCAGGTCGTCAGTGCTGGGTGCGGCTGCAGGTGCAGGTTCTGTCTCATTCAGCTCAAAACGGGCGAAAAAGTGGTTGAGCTCCTCAGCTAGCGAGTTGTTACTGCTGATGATGGTCGGCCCCCCCTTGCCCTTGTAGTTGGTAAGTTGCTGAATGCCCTGCCAGACACGCCGAGGGTCCCTCTCGTTAAAATACCCCTCTAACCTTCTTCCCTAGGCTGTCTTTGCCTCTTTAATGGCTCTCTTTAGTTTAGATCTGGCAGTGCTGTACAATTCATCACTGCCAGATCTAAAGGCTGAGTTGCGTTCCCTCAGCAGCTTCCTGACATCCCTGGTCATCCATGGTTTGTTGTTTGGATAGCACCTGACCTCCCTGACGACAGTGACGTTGTTATCACATTGTACCCATGCTTATTTGTGCCTAATATCACTAGTGGTGCCTTATGATCAGTTACTTAGGTAAAGGATGTGTCTGGTTCCATGCAAATACTCTTTCTTGATGTGTGTGTAATTATACTCATTCTCTGTGGGAGTGGGAGAACAGTGGGTTTCTCTCACCCTTCAGCCCTCCGTGATTCAGTACTGCACCCATGTCATGCATTATGTTTCAGCTCAACTGAATGGCATCAAAATAAACAAGGAGTGTTTCATTTGGTGCCTTTTTCTGCATTCATAATTTACACTGTTTTGTTTCTCACTCTATGTCTGATCTCAATGCATTATGCTATGATTTGTGCATTGCTGTGAGATCTGGAAGGATCTGCATGTACTTCTATGCTGACCCTGGGGCACAACCTAGCTCTGCTATATTTTCTGTCCACGTCCTGGTCTCTGTTTCTTTTCTCAACAGGGTGAAAGCCTTCATGGTTCAACATTTGAACTAAGGTACACCAGTACTCATTGCAAAAATGTGTGTTAATTTCGCTTCATATTCACCTTGCACTTACGTAATTTCCTTTCTTTAAGACATAAAGATTTTTTTTCATCTGAGCTTATGGAAATCAATGGATCATCTTGAATACACAAACAAACATCTATTCCTTGCAAAATATTATTCATAGTGTGCTTAATATTCTTGGGCAAAACCTCAACTCCATTGGGCGGCCTTATGCATAGGTAAAGGCCTCTGACCATCTTTGCTGAAATGTAACTGTGTGTCAGCATAGGACAGGCCCAATCCTTGATCGTAGACAGGCCTAAACCCCTCTCTCTCCCCCTCTCTCTCCCCCCTCTTCTCTCTCCTCTCTCCCCCTGTCTCACATCTCTCACTCTCTCCCCTTCCTCTCTCTTCTCTCTCCCCCTCTCTCTCCTCCCCCCTCTCTCTCTCTCCCTCTCTCTCTCCCCTCTCTCCCCTCTCTCTCTCTCTCCCCTCTCTCTCCCCTCTGTCTCCCCTAACTCTCTCCCCTCTCTCCCCCCCTCTCCCCCCCCCCCCTTCTCTTCCTCCTCTCTCTCTCTCTTTCCCCTCTCTCTCTCCCCCCTCTCCTCTCCCCCCTCTCTCTCTCCCCCCTCTCTCTCTCCCCCCCTCTCCCTCCCCCTCCTCTCTCCTCTCTCCCCTCTCTCTCCCCTCTCTCTCCTCTCTCTCTCCTCTCTCCTCTCCCCCTCTCTCTGCTCTCTCCCTACCTCTCCTTCCTCCCCTCTTCCCCTAACTCTCTCTCTCCCCTCTCTTTCCCCTAACTCTCCCCCCCCTCTCTCTCCCCCCTCTCTCTCTCTCCCTCTCTACACTCTCCCCTCTCTCTCTGTCTCTCCTCTCACCTCTCTCTCTCCACCCCACCCCCCTCTCTCTCATCTATCTCTCCCTCTCTCCCCCATTTCTCCCTCCCACCTCACTCTCCCCCGGCTCTCTCTCCCCTCTCTCTTTCTCCTCTGTCTCTATCTCCTCTTTCTCTTTGCCTCCCCCATCTCTCTCTCTTCCCCCTCTCTATCCCATTCTCTCCTACCCTCCCCTCCCTCTCCACCCCCTTTCTTTTCCCTCTTTCTTCCCTGTCACCCCTCTCTCTTCCCCCCCCCTCCCACCTCACTCTCCCCCCCTCTCTCTCCCCTACCTCTCCCCCCTCTCCATCTTCTCTCTCTCCATTCATGCCCCCTCTGTCTCTCCCCTCTCTCTACTCTCACCCCCTCTCCCACCCCCCCCCCCACTGTCTCCCTGTCTCCTCCCCCTCTCTCTCTCTCCACCTCCCTTTGAGAGTCTGTCCCTTCGGCACAGAGACTCTCACGGCAGTGGCGCTTCCGACGGCTCCGCGGCCCGGGACTCTTGCACTGTCCGGAGTGCTCCATGGCCGGAGCTCCAGCGTCAGCCCGCAAACACTCGACAGCGCCGCAAACACTCGCAAGTCCCCGCTCCCCGCTCCCCGCATCTGTTCCCGCCGCTGGTTCTGCTCCCATCCCTCCCTAATCCGCCGCTCTCCAACACCCGCGGACCATGCAGTTTATCCGATTTTTGACATTTTCGTTGATCACAAAATTTCTCACCACTGAGCGTGAGAAATTTCTGATCAGCGTGAGGGCGTGAGAGTTTGCTTGAGGGCGTGAGTCTCACGCTCAAAGCGTGAGAGTTGGCAGCCCTGCTTCAAACATACATTAATACCTTTTCTGTAAATGTGTCACTATTTGATTTTAAAGTGGCGGCAAAGGAAACATGCCTCCAACCTAAATTGAGGTGACCTAGGCAGCCCTTCCTTCGTCAAGTTAAGTTGTGTTTATTGTCATATGCACAAGTATAGTGAAGTAAAGGTATAATTAATAATAATAATAATAATAATAATAATAATAATAATAATAATAATAATAATAATAATAATAATAATAATAATAATAATAATAATAATAATAATAATAATAATAATAATATATTTTATTGTCTTTGCACATAAGTGCAACGAGATTTGGGTATGCAGCTTCCATCCGACATCATAACTTAAGTAACTACTAAAATTTAGGTTTAGATACCCTGAGAACATGGTTTGTACAAATAACATTACAACAGTAAAATAGTCAAATCAAACTAAAGTGCAGATGTGTCTGTGCGACGTGACCATCCGAGGGAGACAGTCCGTGCGGTTGGGGACACTCAGCAGGGCCGGTTCAAAGCAGCTATAGCTCTGGGAAAGAAGCTTTTCCTGAGACTGGAGGTGCGGGCGTAGAAGGCCTTGTAACGTCTGCCGGAAGGAAGTAGTTCGAACAATCCATTACAAGGGTGTGAGGAGTCTTTGTGAATGCTGACGGCCTTCCTGCGGCACCGTGTGTGGTAGATGCCCTCCAAGGCTGGAAGCGGTGTCCCAATGATCTTCTGCGCTCTGTGGACGACGCGCTGAAGAGCTCCCCTCTCCGCCTCCATGCAGCTGAGATACCACACAGAGATGCCATACGATAGTATGCTCTCTGTCGTGCAGCGGTAGAAGGTTGTAAGTTATTGGGGCCAATCCGGACTTGGACAAGGACATGGATATTTTAAAAGACAAATTTGCTGGCTGCAACGGAAACCCCCCCCCCCCAATCCACATCAAGAATCAAACCCGTCTGGCCTGTGGACTTGGACATCACACAACGGTGTGAACAGGAAAGGCTGAGACGGAGATAACGAGATTCTCTTGGATACACAAAGGGAGGAACCAAGCCTCAGCAGATGGTGGTAAACAGGCCAGCACAAGCACAATCACCATCGGGGATGATAACGATCAGGCTGAGGGATCATGACATCAGCAAACCCCTTATCATCGGAAGCCTATTGTTCATGCCAGATCGAAACTGGGAAACATCAAAATAACCCCTTTTATCCAGAGGACCACCTGGGGGTTTCAAAGGAAGCTCAGGTATAAAAGTCGAAGTCAAGCCAGAACTCTCTCTTTCTTCCTGCTCTTCCTGCTCTTCCTGCTCTGCTGGACAGCCCGTGAGCCTGCATCGACCTAAGCTGTGAGTATCCTGGTGACCTGGTGAAAATTCCCGAAATAGGATAGAGGTCGAGGGGGAGTAAACTTGTGTTAAAGTAAGTTTCACGACGTGCCCGTTAGTTTTCCATCCATAGTCTTAGTTTAATGCATAAGTTTAGCCACTGATTATGTAGTGTTGGTGAGATTCGATTTCTCATTGTTTAATAAAGCCTGTAATTTAGACTTGCTTTGGGTCCATCTTGGTTTCTGTTTTCTCTCATCAGCACACTCTGGTCAATTCAACCTTTTTATCATATCCCACCATAATTCCGAGGTCTAGAACCTAGGGGAATCCTTTTTGTGGAGTAAAGGGAAACGCAAAACCCCTACAGAATGGCGACCATGGCAGGACCTCGGTGGTTTGGGATATGTGATTTGTCAGAGGGGGTGAGAGAACGTAGCAAGATGGAGGAGAGAATCTCCTCTTATCTGTTTAAAAAGATCAATCTCACCAAACAATGGGTGATAGCACTGTTGAGAGCAGAGCAGCCCGCAGAAGCTGCAGCTCAATGGATGGAAAGCAAAGCGTATAGTAAAGGGCAGGAAAAGGCAGTTTGGCTAGCGTGCCTATCACAGCAGGTAGCCAATATGCAGAGACAGATAGATAGACTGGAAGAGCAACTGAGAGAAGCTAGGGCCAGCGCTGAAGAAAGCGCTAGAGAAGGGGAAGGGCTATCTGAGGAATGCAGTAAAGCCAGGCAGTGTATCTTGCAGGCGAGGGAGTCCCACAGAAATGCCCAGGAATTCCTCCAATGCCAGGTGGTAGAGGCAAAGGAGAGGGAACGGAACTCCCAGGAACTCCTGGCTCAGAGTACCCAGAAGTGCAGGGAGCTGGAGGGAAAGTTCCAGGATATACAAGCAGCATACAGGGTGGCCCGTAGCGAGCTAGGCAATAGTAATCATGGGCCTTGCCAGGCGAGGATAGCGCAGCTGGAGGAGACTCTGTCCAAGACTAGGGGACGGGTTCACCTGGTAGGACCAGGGGGGTCCCCTGGGGGCAGAGGGCTTCCCTCAGCAGATGATTCCCCAGGGGCAAAGGGGAATAGACCGCCTCCTGAGGCGCCGGGGATAGGTCCGGGTCGACAGGTGGGGTTCGGGTTGTCCGGGGAGGGACAGGCCCAAGGAGGGGCGGGAGAGCACCCTCAGTTAGCGGCTTCCGCGCCATGTGTAGCACACCACGAGGTGGTGGGGTTACCGATCATGGTGGGAGAGCCAGGGGTAAAGGGGCAACAGCCCAGAGTAGGGCAGATGTGCCCGGCACGGCAAAGGAAATATGGTCCCCCGGTAGGGCAGGCAGATAGGGGGCCCATAGAGAGTGATATCATCATTCCCCATGGGGCACATGTGCTGAGGGGGATGGTGGCTCAGGTTCCCAAGTTAACCAGGGCAGGAGACCCGTCATTGCATTTTATGGAGGTGCAGCAGGCAGCCGACATAAACGATTGCGATGAGGTAGAACGGGTAAAGCTGCTACTGATGACCCTAGATTCATACCTATGCAAGGCGGTGACCTCCAGGGAAGGGGGAAGACCTGAAACATGGGTAGCGGCACAGACAGCGGTTCTGGAGGCCATGGGGTTGAATCAGGGTAGTCCTTTCACCAGGGTGGGGGAGACGGAGCAGCAGGTAGCTGAGTCCCCGGACATGTTCGCAGACAGGCTGTGGGCAGTGTATGAGGGAGCGTGTGGGATGCCTTTAGATAGGCAGAATTTAGATGGGAGAACAGCTCACTGGCTGAAGACTCTGGTGGCGAATTGCCTCCCGCGAGTTAGGGCAAAGGCCGAGCACTAGTTCGACCCAGCTGACCCAAACCTTAACGAGGCGGAGGTGATCAGGAAGCTCACCCTTGCGTATCGCAATGGGGTGAGAAGTGAGGAGGAGCCCTTTAAGGGCAAGGTGCACGAAATAGTACCGGCACCCCCCAAAAGGAGGCAGTGGAAACAGGAAGGCAGCCAGACCTCTTCCGAGATGAGGCCGGTGTGCTACGGGTGTGGGAAGCCCGGGCACTACAAGAGGGAGTGCAGAAACCTAAGTAGAGCAGTGGGGGATAGGACCCCAGTAACAATAAAAATAAAAGATCTAATTACCTATTTGCAGTCAAAGGCGGGAGGGTCCGGACAGGTAGCCATGGCAACAGGCCAGGGCGCGCCCGTATCCGCACCCTCGGCACCTTTATGACTGCCAGCGAAACAGCCCACATTCCTATGCCCGTTAGAGTATGGCCCATGTGGGAGACCCTGGGTCAAGATGGAGGTCCAGGATGTGGTCGGGAGTTATCTGCTGGACACAGGTGCTTCCAGTACTATTGTCCACATGAACAACCCCCGTACATCCCCTCTATCTAGTGGGGCGCCCTATAGTCCACGAGGCGAGGGAAATCAGAGGGCGGATTGCTTGGCCAGGGAAGGAGCCAGGAGTGCGAAAGCATGGGATCCCCATGAGGAAGGACAGGTAGCTGCAGCCAGGGAGCAGCCTCGAGAAAAGGAGAGTGCGGGAGTGGTTTTGGCACTGGACCTGACCATGGTCCAGGCACAAGACCCCATTTCAAAGGCTGCCTCAGCAGCCATTTGCGGGCAGGAGATGATAGAGGGATCGTATGGGGGTAAAGATCAAGAACAGACCCGGGTTGATGTGGAAACCGTAGGGGAGCCAGGCGAGTCCACAGGTAGTCAACCTGAAGTAGCCGGCTGTGTTCCAGGGCGAGGACTGGAAGCAGCGGAGAAGGATGCTGGCTCCAGCCCTCCGCAGGCAGGTACCGTAGACTGCCTAAGAGAGGCAGAACTAGCAGAAGCAGAGGAGATGGAGGTATTACCTCTGGTGTGGGAACCCCCGGTCAGACGTAGGAGTGACGGAGTCACTAAACCCCCCAGTAAGGTGGTCCCCATCCCTAATTAAACCTAGGGCTAGGGCCGGCCACAGGAGGGCCGGGAAGGAGAGTGGCCGAAACAGGGCACTACGGAGTGCAGCTGGAGGGAGCCCAGTCTCTACAGGGAACGTAGGGGTAACTCAAAACCCCGTAGTGCAAAGGGAGGTGAGGGGCAGTCAGGCCCCTCGACAGGAGGAGTTCTGGCCTGCACGGGAGGGCCCACCAGAGGGGTGGCCCCAGCGTGACGGGGACCAGTTATGAGTTGGCCACCCGGAGACGGGTGGCGTTGTATATAGCATTGGTTTGTGTGTAAGTAGATGTAGTTAGCGTAATTAGATATAAGGTTTTGTATAGCTACAGGGGAGTACAGGGACAGACAGGACGGGATCGAAGGGATGTGCTGTGGAAAAGTAGACCACAACAGACAAATCAAAACCCCAAATGCCATTTTAGGCGGATAGCTCTGTGGAGGCAAGGAGGTGTTTTGCTTTGTTTTCCAGATAAGTAGCCCCGCCGTATGGATGATGGCAACGATGTGCCTCCGGATGTGCGTGGCACGTCGCGGGGACACGGAGGAGTACCCACATGGTGCCCCCGCGAGACGGAATTATTATATCAGGCCCTGTTAAAAGACATGTTCCAGAAATTCCACAACCTGGATTTTGGGGACATAGACATAGAAGAGATGTACCGCGGGGGAGGGGATTTCACTTTGGGGTCCGGTAGGCAAAGACGAGGGGTGGTTAACGACGGGTTTACAGCATTTAACACGGGGACATCTATTATTAATAGCATGGACAACGTAGAACTGGCCTTGCAGATCAATCAGTTGAAGGGCCAGTTAAGAAAGGTTCTGGGGGAGGAAAATGCGGTGGTAGGATCGGGACTACACGAAGAGGTGGCAATGACTCTACATCTAAAAGAAATCATAGCACAATTGGAGACACATGCAAAAACGATAAACGCCTTGATTAAAGGGGACCGGAATGCGTCCGATCAGGCTGCACAGAATGAGGTGTGTGGGCTGTATGGTGCGTGGTTGTTGGGGGAGGGGAGGAGCAACCTGGAAGACCTGAGGCAAGGTCGGGTCCCCTCCTGGATAAGCAACCAGCACCTAGCAGCGCTACACCCTTATAACAGCACTTTGAGTCCTTGTCAGCTTCGTGTGGCCTCCGAGGCCTACCCGGTACCGGTGGATTGCGGAAAATCCAATCACACCATAATGGGAGTGGTCGTAAGAATCCCGGTGATGGGAACCTCGGCACGACCAGCTCCTCTGTACCGAGTGGAGAACGTGGGAGTTGTTCGTGGGGGGTGCATATTCGCTACGGGAAGGTCCTGCCCTATGTCATAGTGAGGGAGCAAGCTGTGACAGGCATTGACCTTTTGGGTTGTCGGAGCCGGGGAGCACAGGTAATCCTGTGTCCCCAGCACATGGGCGCTGAGGCTAGGCCTCAGTGTGGGTTCAGGACTGTTGGGGCACAGCCTATAAACTGCACCATGGAGGCGATGGCGGCAGACCATGTCCCTCCACAGGTGGCGTATATAGGCAGTGGGACGTACTGTGTCACCACAAGTGCCCAGCGGTATCAGCACGGATCACAGCTGTGGTGCCCGATACCGCACAGCAGCTTCTGCTTTAAACCCAGGGCAGAAGTCCATGTGGCACAGCAGCGAATATTACCCATCCCGGAACCTTCTTCGGTTCACCTCTCGGTACGAGAAAATGTAACTGACTTATTTGACTATGTTGCCCATTTTGGGTATGATATTCCCCCAGTGAATGAAAAATTAAAAGAGTTGCTGGTGGCGGTCGAGTTGTCGCACAAACACTTCTTCTCCCTGGAACAAAAGACTCTGGATATCGTCAGGGATATCGAAGAGATCAAGTCTCCAAGTTGGTGGGACCTGGAGTCCTGGATCATAGTACCAGCATGGGTCCGCATCGTGTCCCATGTTCTGATCATCTGCCAGATGATGATTGTGGTGTATTTGCTATGCATTAATTGCAAATTTAAAAGGCGGAGAAGGATGGCCAAATTACAACAGCTGGTAAATCGAGCCGCCCGACGTCACCGTAACGACACCCCATCACTGTAAAATGTCTGTACTCTAGTGCAATAGTTTTTGTACATAAGTTGTAATCCCTGCATTTTCAGGGAATGGTCGTGAGGGTACTGTATGGTTTGTGGGATTGATGTAAAGTAAAAGGTGTATAGTGTAAGTTAATGTGCTTCGAGGGCCTAGTTTAGCGATTAAGGGGGCTTTCGGGGTACATAATTTCACCTACTCACCAGGAGTGTTTACAGCTCTTGAGGCTGGAGGATTGCCCACTAACTTTGTCAATCGACACGGTCCGTGCAAGCCTGGACGTATCGTAGGGGCATGTAAGTTATTGGGGCCAATCCGGACTTGGACAAGGACATGGATATTTTAAAAGACAAATTTGCTGGCTGCAACGGAAACTCCCCCCCCAATCCACATCAAGAATCAAACCCGTCTGGCCTGTGGACTTGGACATCACACAACGGTGTGAACAGGAAAGGCTGAGACGGAGATAACGAGATTCTCTTGGATACACAAAGGGAGGAACCAAGCCTCAGCAGACGGTGGTAAACAGGCCAGCACAAGCACAATCACCATCGGGGATGATAACGATCAGGCTGAGGGATCATGACATCAGCAAACCCCTTATCATCGGAAGCCTATTGTTCATGCCAGATCGAAACTGGGAAACATCAAAAGAACCCCTTTTATCCAGAGGACCACCTGGGGGTTTCAAAGGAAGCTCAGGTATAAAAGTCGAAGTCAAGCCAGAACTCTCTCTCTCTTCCTGCTCTTCCTGCTCTTCCTGCTCTGCTGGACAGCCCGTGAGCCTGCATCGACCTAAGCTGTGAGTATCCTGGTGACCTGGTGAAAATTCCCGAAATAGGATAGAGGTCGAGGGGGAGTAAACTTGTGTTAAAGTAAGTTTCACGACGTGCCCGTTAGTTTTCCATCCATAGTCTTAGTTTAATGCATAAGTTTAGCCACTGATTATGTAGTGTTGGTGAGATTCGATTTCTCATTGTTTAATAAAGCCTGTAATTTAGACTTGCTTTGAGTCCATCTTGGTTTCTGTTTTCTCTCATCAGCACACTCTGGTCAATTCAACCTTTTTATCATATCCCACCATAATTCCGAGGTCTAGAACCTAGGGGAATCCTTTTTGTGGAGTAAAGGGAAACGCAAAACCCCTACAGGTTGTCAGCAGCTGTTGGGGCAGACCAGTCCTTTTCAATGTTCTCAGAAAGAACAGTCGTTGCTGTGCCTTCTTGACCAGCGCAGCGGTGTTGGTGGACCATGTGAGATCCTCTGAAATGTGAGTGCCCAGAAACTTAAAGCTGGATACTCTCTCCACACTGTCCCCATAGATGGAGATTGGGGCGTATTCCCCCTTCTGTGACCTGCTGAAGTCGATAATCAGCTCCTTAGTCTTGGAGGTGTTTAGTGACAAGTTGCTACATGAGCACCAGTCCGCCAGGTTCTGCACCTCCGCTCTGTAGTTTGTTTCATCACCGTTGGTGATCAGCCCGATCACCGTTGTGTCATCTGCAAACTTGACTATGGTATTGCTTGCAGTAACATCACAGGCACATACACGTAGTCAATACAAAGTGAAAGAGATAAAAGGAACAAGACTGCAAAACAAGACAGTTGTGCAACAACACAAATCAAAAACAAGTCCATGGTAGGGCAAGAGGTGGCCCACAGAGCCTTGCTGAGGTAGGATTAGGGTTGTGCAAGGTGGATCAGTAGTTGCCTTTGTAGCTTGAACTTTGCTACAACTGACTGTGGACTGTACCTCTATCAGTTTCTTGTGGAGGTCAAATCCTGTCATATACCTGGATGCCATTTCCATTGACAGGAGTTTTACATTCATGTTGGAATGTAAGGTTTTGCACACTCAATATGAATTCATTTATCCACTTCTTTACACACCAGTCTTTTAATTAAGGTACTATATGTAAAGGCCCAAACATGTCATTGTAAAAGTAGATTTTTTTCATGAAACAATCTACTCACTAATTGTTTCAATCTGCATCTGAATTCTTATTCCAAAATCATAGCTTTAAACTATTACTGTTATCAGGTTAAACCAATTTTCCGGCTCTTGCACAACATCTTAAAACAGGAGATATTTATCACAGTATTGACATAGATGTGAATAAGGAAAGAAATATGGGACCATGAATAAGATGAGCTATATGAAGCTTTGATATTCATATGAGCTGTTGTGGGAATGTCAATAATTTGGATTTAGCAAGTACTGATTATTAAAATCATATATATTTATTAAACACAAAAATAATTTTGTCAAAGTTTAACCAATACTGCATTTATGAAATTGGTATGTCCTCAACTAAACTAAATATTATGGGCTTATACTTATTCATATGTCACTGGCATCAATTACAAGAAAAATGGCTAGTTCATTGAGCATTGAAGGAGATATTACATTAAGCATATCTTAGTTTTGTATTTGAGCCAATAGTAGGCACCCCCTCGGTCATGACTGACCACAGGTGATGCATCTTAGTTTGCAGGTGATGTGTGGTCGGATGCAAGCCTGGGCGATGTCATATGGAGGACAGGCTGTTGCCCAGGCTGACGAGCCCCTTCTGCCCGAGACTCATGGGGGCGGGAGCGTCTACCTTCCCGTGCAAGTCTAAATGCAACTCTAAACAATAATCTGACAATCCAATTCTGATTCTTGTTCTGACGAAAGGTATTTGAACTAAAACGTTAGCTTTGTTCTCTTTCCATTGATACTGCATGATCTGCAGAGTGTTTCCAGGATTTTCTGGTTTTATAATGGATGGGTAGACTGCCTCAATGAGTTCAGAGCACAAAATGGTTGTTGAATTGTTTTTCATCATTAAAAATCTAAACAATGATGCTTGATGGAAATAAATAAATGAATGCAATGATAGAAACTCTATACACCTAAAGCACAATAAATGTGATGTAATTAATGTAGTAGAGCAGGAAATAGTATGGATCCACTGTGTACAATGAGCTCTCTCATACAGAAACTAGCTTCTTCTTATTGAGTCCACGCACAAGATTTAGAAGTTGTTCAGACAGAGCTGAACACATTTCTCGGCATCTGCACACAATGGTGTCTGTCTTGTCGCTTCTTGTGCTTCCTGTGCGTGGTGGTGGAAAGATTGGTGGAAACAGGTCTGCGACATGAACGCTCTTTCCTTGACCCCAGAAACTAGCTTATGTGCAGATAACCAGTTGTTGAAGGCTATGATACCAATGAAAACTCTTCTACCATTCTTTAAACTCCAGGAGGCGCGGTCCTGTACGGGTATGGCTGCCCAGCCTGCAGCTGTCCGTTTTTTCATCTCTTTCTTTTATTTTTAGTTAGTTGAGTTTTTGTTTTCGGAGTTCTAGCCTTGTTTATGTGGGGGTGGGGGGGGGAGGGGGAAACTGCTTTTCAGAGTCCCTACCTGGTCGGAGTGGCAGCTTTTCTCCGGGCTGCACCGTCGACCTGTCCTCGCGGCCTACCAGTGGGCCTGGAGCGGCGTTTCCTGAGGGAACTGCCCAGAACCTCAGCTTCGATGGCGGCGCAACGCTGGAGCGCTGGAGCGCTATCGCGGAGCGGGCGATGCCTTGCACGGGTCACTGCGCTGGAGCTCCGGAATGCTGAGACCGCAGGTGAACATGGCGGAGCTGCGGGACTGTGGAGCGGCCAGCCGTGGGAGGCGGCGCTGAACTTTAACATCGGGAGCCTGGGATCTCTCGCCGAGATCGCCAGTGTTCGAGCTCCGTCCAGCGCAGCCTGTTGGCTTCGGAAGCCACGTAAGGAAGCGGCCGTTCCAGGCATCCCAAGCCGCTGAGAGGGTTCTCCCGGCGCTAGAGCACCATCACCTGGCGAAGAAGGGCCTGTATCATCGGCCCCATAGCGGCGACTGCGGAGGCCTCAATAGGCCCAACTATGGGTGGACAAGGGGATGGGGACAGGACTTTGTGCCATTCCCTTACAGTGGGAACCATTGTGGGGGGATGTTTTTATGTTTATTGTTAAATTCTTTAATGTTGTGTCTTATCTTTATCTGTGTGCTGCATAGCAAGTCAAATTTCACTACACCAATTGGTGTACGTGATAACAAATGTCCTTTGTATTCTTTGTATCCTTTGTAAACTGTGGCATGGGATTAACAACAACTTCCATTTAAATATTTATTTCAAATGGCATAACTTCCCAAAACACTTCACAAGAGCATTAGCAAAAAATAAGTGGTATCAAAAGAGGAAGGTAAGCTCAAAGGCATCTAAGTGGTAGGCTCTAAGATAATTGAGGGGTTGAAATTGTAAAAGGTTTAGAGATTTTTAAACCATGGAATCTTAAAGCATGTCTCCAATTGTGAGGCAATTAAATCCGGGGATGACCTGGAGTCCAGAAATAGATAATAGACAATAGGTGCAGGAGTAGACAATTCGGCCCTTCGAGCCAGCACCGCCATTCAATGTGATCATGGCTGATCATTCCCAATCAGTACCCCGTTCCTGCCTTCTCCCCATATCCCCTGACTCCACAATTTTAAGCCCTATCTAGCTCTCTCTTGAAAGCATCCAGAGAACCCGCCTCCACCGCCCTCTGAGGCAGGGAATTCCACAGACTCACCACTCTCTGTGAGAAAAAGTGTTTACTCGTCTCCATTCTAAATGGCTTACTCATTCTTAAACTGTGGCCCCTAGTTCTGGACTCCCCCAACATCAGGAACAAGTTTTCTGCCTCTAGCGTGTCCAAATCCTTAACAATCTTATATATTTCAATGAGATCTCCTCTCATACTTCTAAACTCCAGAGTGTACAAGCCCAGCCGCTCCATTCTCTCAGCATATGACAGTCCCGCCATCCCAGGAATTAACCTTGTAAACCTACGCTGCCCTCCCTCAATAGCAAGAATGTCCTTCCTCAAATTAGGGGACCAAAACTGCACACAATACTCCAGGTATGGTCCACTAGGGCTCTGTATAACTGCAGAATTACCTCTTTGCTCCTATATTCGATTCCTCTTGTTATAAAGGCCAACATGCCATTCGCTTTCTTCATTGCCTGCTGTACCTGCATGCTTACTTTCATAGACTGATGTACAAGGACCCCCAGATCACGTTGTACTTCCCCTTTTCCCAACTTGACGCCATTTAGAGGAGGTCAGGTATCAGAGAAGATCAGAGAGTTATAGGGTTGCAGGAAATTACAGGGATAAGGAAGAATGAGGCCACAGACAAAGTGAACACAATCTTCTGTGCCCAGATGAGAAGGCAGATGGAGTCTTAATTCCATCACATCCAGAAATTTACGCTCCTTTATTACCTCTCTACAGTTTACTTCAGCTTCAAAGTTAGTAGGCCCCCCCTCGGTCATGACTGACCACGGGTGATGCATCCTAGTTTGCAGGTGATGTGTGGTTGGATGCAAGCCTGGGCGATGTCATATGGAGGACAGGCTGCTGCCCATGCAGCACGTCCCCGCTCTCCACGTCGCTGATCGATCCAAAGGAACAGCAGGGCCATTACAGTTTGGTACCAGCGCCGTCGCATGAGCTGCCAGAGCGAGGTTGTAGACAACGACAAACTGCCTTTAGGGGTTCCGACTACGGATTTTCTTGAGGTTTACTCCAGGAGCCTTTTCCATGACTGGATATGGCCACAAGGCAGTGGAGGTTTTAAATCAGAGTTTTCCTTCTCCTAGATGGACCACCTTCCCAGGCTGACGAGCCCCATCTGCTCGAGACTCATGGGGGCGGGTCTATAGCACCTGCCCACTGCCCACAACTATTAAATAATCAAAATTATATGCTTGAATAAGGAATGGAAGCCAGATTAGACCATTTAACACTTTATATCAAAGAAAGAATTGTATGGCATGGAAACAGGTCCTTCGGCCCAAGAACTCTACAGACAAATTGTTGATAAATGGATGTCCAGATGGTTACTTGATGATCAGCATGGACATGGTGGGCTGAAGGGCTTTTTTTGTGTGCTGTATGCATTTACAAGTCTATAGGTCTTTGCCTAACAGCAATGCCCGTTTTACACTAATTCTACACTAAACATTCCTTTCAGTTTCCCCCAGACTGGACAACACATCTCCAACTTTGTTGGAGATCTCACTGTGACTTGTCACATGTCACGAATAAACCTCTTTAAACCTTTTACAATCTCTACCACTCCTCTATCTTTCAGGATGCCTCAGAGACTATCTCTTATTTATCATAATCACAATAAATCTAATCTAATCTACTAGGGATAGTTTAAGATGTACAATTAACCTTCCATCTCACACAGCATTGGAATATGGGAGGAAACTGGAGCACCCTAAAGAAACTAAAGAAACGTTACAAACTCCAACCAGACAATGACAGAAGTCCAGATCAAACCAATAAATTAGCATCCAGTTTAATGATTTCAGCATGAAATAATTAATTACATACTGTTTTTACAGTTTACTTTAGATTTTTAGGCGTTTTTTACAGAGACCACAGATCTCTGTAATAAAATTGTCTGGAAATATTTCTGAGAAAGAATAATAACAATTGTGCTTGGTCCACAAGTTGTTCTTTCATGGAGATGTTAGCTGACCTTTATTTTAATGAATCGTCTTGTCATTTAAGGTCAATCAGAAAATAACATGGCATTTGTTATTTTTCAGATGTGTGTCCCTCAGACCTTTAATGCAATACATTTCAGCAGTATAAATAAGTCTAGCTTCTGCTGCATGCCTGTAATACTCTGTCATGTTCCAACTTCAAAATATCAATACGCAAAGACAGGCAATTTTTAACACTGGGTTTAGTGACAGGGGTAATTTGCTTCTGTGCTTTTATTATGTTGTTATGTGTGCATTTTAAAACACTGCAGCCTAGAAATTGGACTAATTTATTGTTATCCATGCTGCAAACATAAAGGCTATTTTTGGAATGTCCAATAGCACTAACAATCCTTTTTGATTAGTAACCGTTGGGAAATTGGTCTAGATATTTCTGAGAGTTACTTACCTTGCCATGGCATTTGCTATGGACTGAATGAGATTGTAAATTCATGCTCTGAATTTTTCCTCCACTCTCCGCAGGGAATAATGTTTTTGGAGAAAATTACACCCTGCATTGTGGGTTTCAGGAGCATATTACAAAGGGATCACCAATCAGATGACAATTTGAGGCTGTAAGATAGCATTGATGCCTTGCACACAACAACTACAGGCCTCAGTTGTTAGGGTAATGGGGACTGGTGCTGATGTTGGCCATGTTGTATAGAATGTTTCTGAGCTACATGGTACTGTCGCTGAGCACCTTGGTCAGTAGAGGATAGAATTGCATCTGGGTTGATCCAGCCAACTCAAGCCACATTTATTGTCATATGAACGAACAGTGAGGTACAGGTACAATGAAAGTCTAAAAACTGCAGATGATTGTTTCCAAAAAATCGACACAACATGCTGGAGTAAATTAGCATATCAGGCAGCATCTCTGGAGAACATGCATAAATTATATTTCAGATCGGGACCCTTCTTCAGATTGATTGAGGAACTGAGATTGTGATTTTGGGCTGAATCTGCAGACCTATTTCATCTCTGGCCTTTGTCCAACCATCTGCCTATCAACCCCCCCCCCCCCCCCCCCTCCCCACTCAGTTATTGCCACCTATTACTTGCCAGGCTTTGGCATGATTCTTCCAGCTTTCTTCTTCACCCTCCCTACAATCAGTTTGAAGAAGGGTCCTAACCCAAAAAGTCATATATCCATGTTCTAGCAGAGATACTGCCTGACCTGCTGAGTTACTCCAGCACATTGTGCCTTTTTGTTCACAATCAAAATCTTTATTTTGCTGACACCTTCGCTCAAACACTATAATCCCCATTCCCATTCCCACACTGACCTTTCTGTCCTTGGCCCCCTCCATTGTCAGAGTGAGGCAAATCACAAATTGGAGCAAGAGCATCTCATATTTTGCTTAGGCAGCTTATAACCCAGTGGTATGAATATCGATTTCTCTAACTTCATGTAACCCCTGCATTCACTCGCTCTCCATCCCTCCCCCACGCAAGTCGCACCAGGTTCCCAATTTCACCTAGCAAACAGCTAACAATGGCCTTTATCATTGTTACTTTTTTGTATATCTTTCATTCATTTGGTCTATATCTCTCTACATCACTAACTCTAGTCATGGTGGTGCAGCGGTAGAGTTGCTGCCATACAGCGAATGCAACGTCAGAGGCCCGGGTTCGATCCCGATTATGGGTGCTGTCTGTATCGAGTTTGTACGTTCTCCCCGTGACCTGCGTGGGTTTTCTCCGAGATCTTCGGTTTCCTCCCACATTCCAAAGACATACAGGTTAGGAGGTCAATTGGCCTGGTAAATGTAAAAATTGTCTCTAGTGGGTGTTAATGTGCGGGAATCACTTGTCGGCGCGGACCCGGTGGTCCGAAGGGCCTGTTTCCGTGCTGTAACTCTAAACTATATCTCTTGTTACCCTTTCCCCTGTCTAGTCTGAAGAAGGGTCTCGATCTGAAACATCATCCATTCCTTCTCTCCAGAGATGCTGCCTGTCCCGCTGAATTACTCCATTATTTTGTTTCTATCTTTGGTTTAAACCAGCATCTGCAATTCCTTCCTACCATTGGGATCTTGTCAAAGGCAAGTTCATATCAACAAGTTTCACCCTATCCTCATCAATCCTCCCAAGAAGCTTTTCATAAAAAACCTATCACATTTGTGAGACACAATTCCCCATTCACAAAGTCATGCTGACTATATTGAATCAGTCCATACATATCCAAATAGATCCTTTCTCTAAGAATTCCCTTAACAACCTCCCCATTACTGATGTCAGGCTTAAAGCCCTGTCCCACGGCACAAGTTCATTCCAAGAGCTCTCCCGAGTTTAAAAAAAATCAAACTCGTGGTAAGCACGGAGAATGAACGTAGCGGGTACGTCGGAGCTCGGGGACGTCACTTTGCGGCTCGTAACGCTAACGGCAGGTACTCAGGAAGACTCGCTAATGGCAGGTATGCACGGGAAGACTCATGAAGATTTTTCAACATGTTGAAAAATGTCCACGAGAGCCCCGAGTACCGACGAGTGGCCATTACCATAAAAATCCGAGTTTTGATCAGGGCAAACTCGGGAGAACTCTTGGAATGAACTCGTACCATGGGACAGGGCTATTACCAATCTGTAATTCCCAGGCTTGTCATTGATGCCATTCTTATATAAAAGGTAAAGCATTACCCACACTCCAGTCAATAGACAATAGACAATAGACAATAGACAATAGGCCATTCGGCCCTTCGAGTCAGCATCGCCATTCAATGTGATCATGGCTGATCATCCCCAATCAGTACCCCACTCCTGCTTTCTCCCCATATGCCCTGACTCTGCTATCTTTAAGAGCCCTGTCTGGCTCTCTCTTGAAAGTATCCAGAGAACCGGCCTCCACCACCCTCTGAGGCAGAGAATTCCACAGACTCACTACTCTCTGTGGGAAAAAGTGTTTCCTCGTCTCTGTTCTAAATGGCTTACCCCTTATTCTTAAACTGTGGCCCCTGGTTCTGGACTCCCCCAACATCGGGAACATGTTTCCTGCCTCTGGCATGTCCAAACCCTTAATAATCTTATATGTTTCAATAAGATCCTCTCATCCTTCTAAACTCCAGAGTATAGAAGCCCAGCCACTCCATTCTCTCAGCATATGACAGTCCCGCCATCCCGGGAATTAACCTTGTAAACCTACGCTGCACTCCCTCAATAGCAAGAATGTCCTTCCTCAAATTAGGGGACCAAAACTGCACACAATACTCCAGGTATGGTCTCATTAGGGTCCTATACACCTGCAGAAGGACCTCTTTACTCCTATACTCAACTCAACAGTCTTGCAGAACTTTACCTGTGGCTCAGATGATGCAAATATCTCTGAAAGGGTCAGCACAATTGCCTGCCTAAAGGGCCTGTCCCACTTGCATGCGAATGCGTGCGTTTGGCGCGACCGACCGGAAGCGGAGGCATCGTATGGCCGCGCGGGGCCGGTCCCACTTAGAAGCGGGGAGGGGTATGTAGTTATGCGCGACATCGCGCGGGGCTCCGAAATTCTTGTAGTGAACGAAATCTTCGCGCGCCACCGGCCTGTCGCGGAACTGACGGCCAAAGTGGGACAGACCCAAGACTCTGGCGTGATGCAACGTCTCACCTTCAACAGCAGCAGAAGCAGGCAAATGATCGCCAAACTCGGCCTGGGGCTCACGGCCGTTGCGGTCCGGATCTGCACCCACTACTACTCCCAGAGCGAGGCCAAGAAAATTGAAGATAGACACAAAATGCTGGAGTAACTCAACGGGACCGGCAGCATCTCTGGAGAGAAGGAATGGGTGATGTTTCGGGTCAAGACCCTTCTTTTCAGACTGACGAAGAGTCTCAACCCGAAACATCATCCACTGCTTGTCTCCAGAGATGTTGCCGGTCCCGCTGAGCTACTTCAGCTTTGTGTCCGTCTTCAAATGACGTCACATGCGCCAGACGGCTGTGCGTACGCATGAAATCGTGCTTCTTAGTGGGACTGACCCCGCGCGGCCTTATGATGCCCGTGCGCCTCAACGTGACAACGAGATCACGTAATTTGTGTGCCAAGAACACGTAAGTGGGACAGGTCCTTAACTTCACACAAGGTTAGGCCCTGGGGGTTTTAAACTGCCAATACCTCTTCTTTGCTCATTTGTATCTCATCTAAGAGAACACCATTCCTATGCCTCATTTCATTAGCTTCTACGAGCTTATCCTCAATTTAAAAAATGAGAAGCATTAATTTACTATCTTACCCATCTCTGTGGTTCCACACTGCTGATCTTTAAAGGATGACCATGCTAATCTTTAATGGAAATATTCTATCCCTAACCACCTTTTTACTCTTAATATATCTATACAGTCTCTTAGGATTCATCGTTACCTGCCCGTTCTATTTCAAGTTCTATTTTTGCTTTCTTGATTGCCTTCTTAAGTGTCCTCCTACACTGCTTAACCATGTGCAGGGATTAGCTTGTCTGCCAAAATTTGATTATGCCTTTTTCTTAATCTTCACCAGAGCCTCAACATCTCTCGTTAACCAGTGTTCCCCAAACTTGCCAGTTTTGAAAGCCTCCCACTTTTGAAAGCCTCCCACTTGCCAACCATCCTCCTTACCCGCAAACAGCCCCTCCCAATCAATCTCTGCAAGTTCTTGACTAATGCCTCCAATATTGGCCTTACCCCAATTGGGACCTTAGGCGAGTCCTATCCTTCCCCATAGCCACTTTGTAGAAGAAATTGATGGAAATGTGGTATAAAAAATGAGTTAAGGATAGTGGTACTGTAAACATAGTCAGTGCTGAGTTGGTAGTTTGTCTTTGTGGTGATTCCATAAATCCAATGTCTGGTATTGCTTTATGCACCACTTACTTGTTGTACTATAAGAAATTGAATTCCAAATCCTATGTGCATATAGGAATAAGAACACTATGTATTGGTTGAGACATGTATAGTAACATAGGAGAAGCAATAGACGTGTCAAAGCCTACACTCTACAGGGGAAAGAGATAGGGTGAGATCTCCATGGATAGTTTCCATAAGTCTCCATCTGTGTCTCTGTGTATCCATTTCTTCAAAAGGTGAACGTGTGAATGGTTGAGAAAGACAGACTGAAAAAGTGTCTCGATCCCAAAAAAGTCACCCATTCTTTCTCTGCCTGTCCTGCTGTGTTACTCCAGCATTTTGTGTCTGTCTTCGATTTAAACCAGCATCTGCAGTTCCTTCCTACACAATGGTTGAAAAAGTAACCATACCCAATGAAGTGAACTTTCACTAAGTTAACCTGACAGATGGTTTGTACTGCTGAACCGAAATAAAATAAAGATCTGTCTGCATTTTTAAAATCTGTTATAGCTACATTATGAAATTGTGCTATTAATTTTTAACTATCTGACAATACATCATTTTCTCACATTTGATTGATTAACATTCGCGGCGACTGCGGAGGGCTCGGGGAGGCGCTGACCACGGGTGAACATTGGGGAACATTAGAGGAAGAGACTGACTTTGGTGTCTTCCCTCATAGTGGGAAACTTTGATTCTGCTGTGTGGGGATGTTTTATGTTTAACTCCATCATGTGTTGTGTTCATTATTTTTATTGTATGGCTGTATGGTTATCTCATTTCATTGTGCCAACTGGCACATGTGACAAATAAATGTATCTTGTATCTTGTATCTTGTATTGATATTTTGGTTTGTTCTCATATATGGTTACGATTTAGGCTTTTGTATTTTGACTGCTAGATTAGCTGGCCTGTATCACGGATACTTATTTAAAAACGTTTCTGGTTTAGTTTAGTTTAGCTTAGTTTATTATCAAGTGTACTGAGGTACAGTGAAAAGTTTTTGTTGCGTGCTAACAAATCAACAGAAAGACAATACATGATTACAATTGGTCCATTTACGGTGTATAGATATATGATAAGGGAATAACGTTTAGTGTAAGGTAAAGCCTGCAAAGTCCGATCAAGTCTGAGGGTCATCAAAGAGGTAGACAGCAGTTCAGCACTGTTTTCTGTTTGTGGTAGGATGATTCAGTTGTCTAATAATAGCTGGGAAGTAACTGTCCCCGAATCTGGTAGTGTGTGTTTCCACACTTCTATACATTTTGCCTGATGGTGCATCATAATGTAATCTGCTCACCCTGCATGCAACTTCAATAGAGACAGCGACATGCAAGGTGTATGAAATGCTCGAATAGGTTTGAAATGTGTGCCTCATCTATTTAAGATTCTTTTCTGAATGTGCACCTGTCCACAATGATATATTAATGCGCAATTACTCAGTGGCTTTTTGGAATCCAATAAAGAAGCTAGATAGAAAATGTTGGTCTCCTTTATATCTGGGCACCACTCTCCATCCCCAAACAAAATTATCTGAACCGATTGACTCTTGTAACTGCCATTGCAAAGCATTGTTTGATAAGGAGACCTTTGATAAGGTGATCTTGTCACCTTCTGTGAGATGAAGGCACCCCTAATTACTTTATCCCCACCGATGTAATTTTGAAATGTTGCCAGTACTACAATGCAGCAAACCTACACACAAGGTTTCAACTAACTACAATGTGTTGGTGGCCAGATCATTTAAGATGTGATTGACTTGTAAATATTGGCCAGGAGCCAGGGCATAAGCTTCTGCTCATATTCCTGCGAGAGTATACTAACATTGTCACTCATTTGTCAACAGACTATAAATGGAAAAGGTCACAGCTTAGAAAGTAGACCTATTTGCTCCCTGTTTTTCTTGCACAAATTATACATGAGAGTCGTAAATCACACCAACGACCCTTTTCAGGACGAGCAGAAAGGTGACCTGGCACATCTGGGTGAAATTCATCCCAGGATAACCTGGCCACAATCATACGCATAAAATACATCACAGACAGCACAGCACATTTCCTACTGTGTAAGAAGAATCAAAGCTTTTATATGCATTCACTGATCTTAAACAATTCACATTTCACTCTTAGTAAAGCTAGCACATCAAACAGGGTTTAGGGAGAATGTGGTACTTAAAAAGTTAGATTTTTTCACATGAATATATCATGGACTGGGTATTGTCAGCCTCACTTTTAAATGGTCAGAAATGATATACTGGAGTGCCCCTCACTATTCATAGTGTCTTTGATCTGGTTACTTCTCATCTTCTTCTGCCATCACTGGGACCATGATCAACTCATAGCTCATAGTTGTAGTGGTTGCATGGAACACACACATCAGTTGGGTCAGTTCATTACATGGGATGATAAGGGGTATGCTCTGATTTATTGATCTATCTCCCTTGTCCATTTTCCTTCACTGAGATGCCAGCTATTTCTGCAACTCTACTGTGCCAGCCATGGGGAAAATTTAGTCATAGAGTCTTACAGCGTGGAAGCAGGCCCTTTGGCCCAACTTGCTCACACAGACCAACATGTCACATCTACACAAGTCTCACCTGTCTGCGTTTGGCCCATATCCCTCTAAACCTGACCTATTAATGTACCTACCTAAATGCTTCTTAAATGTTGCAATAGTATCTGTAACTATTATTTTATTGCTTGGCCACTGATGAAGCTATAATTTCTAATTTTGCTTTAAAATAATTACTGTATAACATGAAGAGTTGCAATTCATATTTAATGTAGACAATTACTTTTACACTCCAGTGCAAAAGTAATTTTTCCATGGCCCTCGACTCTCATTCACAACTGAGATTCTATCAGACAATATTTTTTTTTGTATTAAATGCAGTCAACTCACTCTGTAATATTTACAATTTAATGCATTAGTTAATCGATGACTTGTGTGTGCCAATTATTTTTTACTTAAACCCAACATTAATTCCTGTGCAACCTTTGCTTTTTGTTGAATAAAAGGAACCTTCAATAGTAATTTCCACTGGAGAATTACAAGGATTATGATGGAGGCCAGTCATGAGAAAATTGTGTTTGCGATTCCCTTTGTTCTGAACTGCAGTGAGGATCAAACTGAAACATTTTTTGTAAGTGATAATTGTTATGCTCATAAGATCATAAATACCGACCTGTGGCGGCTCCCAAGGGTCGTGCCATCATAGTGTCGAACCCCTCGGCACAGGAGTAGTTCAGTCCGGAGGCGGCCCTTAGCCAGAGGGTTTAAAGGCAGGGGTTTGGATGCCACCTTCCTCTCATTTGGACTTCCCTACAACCGGGAGGAACATAATAAAAGGTGCCTCTCAAAACACTGTACTTCGTGCCTCCTTTTGATGGGTGAGCCAGTCCGTGGATCACCTCGAACACCCTCCGGCGCCAGGTGGCAGGGACGATGGGGCGCGGCTGCCCGGACGACACATCGCACAGGATTGTCACTCCCCCAGGACCGAGAGGGACATCCTCAAGGCGGAGGCCGGAGATGGCAGTCCGGTAGGCGGGCACCTCATCGTCCGTGAGCTGTGCCTCTGCCAGAGCAGAATAGTCAATTCCGGGCGCCACATCGAACACGGCATTGATAGCGGGGCGGGACAATGCGTCGGCCACCCGGTTCTCTTTCCCCTTGATGTAGCGGATGGATGTCGTATACTCCGATATGTAGGCCAATTGCCGCTGCTGTCGTGCGGAAAGTGAGCGGCTTGTGGTCCGTGTAGGCGGTAAACGGGCGGCCCTCCAGGAAGTAGCGAAAATGGCGCACTGCCAGGTACAGAGCGAGGAGCTCGCGATCGAACGCGCTGTATTTTGTCTGCGCACGGTTGAGGTGCCGGCTGAAGAAGGCCAGGGGCCGCCAACCTCCACCCGTCAGTTGCTCCAGCACAGCACCAACCGCCGACTCCGAGGCGTCCACCGTGAGAGCAGTCGGGGCATCTTCCCGTGGGTGCACCATCAATCCGGGTGACAACGGCACTAGTGGCCGCTCGTTTCATGTGGCACGGTCTGCGCAAGCAGGTTGGCCATTGGGCTCGCACCTGCATTCCGTGCCAGATGGCAAAAATCCAGCGCCATGTCAGTGCGCCTCTCGAGGAGTTTGGTCTACCTCACCGGCAGTTCGACCATCTCCACATAGACATTGTAGGGCCTCTCCCGCCGTCCCGGGGCATCACCCACCTTCTGACAATGGTGGACAGCTTCACGCGGTAGCCGGAGGCCATTCCGTTGGCCGATACATCAATGGTTACGTGTGCTCGTGCGTTGTCCGCGCACTGGATTGCTCGCTTCGGGGTGCCGGCGCACATCTTCTCAGACCGGGGGCCACAGTTCACCTCCGAGCTGTGGTCAGCCATGGCTCGCTTGCTGGGGGTGCGGCTACACCACACCACGGCTTACCACCCGCAAGCTAACGGTCTGGTGGAGAGATTCCACCGGCAGCTAAAGGCAGCACTGAAGGCACGACTCTCCGGCCCGGACTGGATGGACGAGTTGCCGTGGGTCATGCTGGGCATCCGGACTGCTCCCAAAGAGGACTTGGCCTCATCATCGGCGGAGCTCGTGTACGGGTCGCCACTCACGGTGCCAGGGGAGTTCGTGCCGTCGGTGCCGGGGCAGCAGGGAACGCCCTCATCCACCCTAAAGCGCCTTCGCGAGCAAGTTGGCAGGCTCGCACCCGTCCCGACGTCCCGCCATGGGACATTTCGCCCACACGTGCCATCAGCCCTCAGGGACTGCCCTTACGTCTTCCTGCGCCGTGATGCCCACCGGACGCCACTCCAGATGCCGCACGAGGGCCCGTTCCGAGTGCTGAAACACGGGCAGTCGACGTTTGTCCTGGACATGGGGGGCCGGCCGGAGGCAGTGTCGATTGACCGTTTGAAGCTGGCACACCTGGACATTGACCAGCTGGTGCTGGTTGCCCAACCTCGGCCTTGAGGGCGCCCCCCTTCACGGCTCACTCCGCCTGTCACTCCACCTGTCCTTCCCGCCGGTCCCTCGACCTGTCCCTCCACCTATGCCTTCCGCAAGCCCAACGAGCGGCTGACTTCCGCACGCGGACCGGCCGGGTCGTGCTCCCGCCGGTGCGTTTCGTGCCTCTGGTTCTGGGGGGGGGGGGGGGTCCAGTGGCGGCTCCCAAGGGTCGTGCCATCATAGTGTCGAACCCCTCGGCACAGGAGTGGTTCAGTCCGGAGGCGGCCCTTAGCCAGAGGGTTTAAAGGCAGGGGTTTGGATGCCATCTTCCTCTCGTTTGGACTTCCCTACAACCGGGAGGAACATAATAAAAGGTGCCTCTCAAAACACTGGACTTCGTGACTCCTTTTGAGACCCATGCACTACAGACTGACATATATTGCCTACAACCTTAAACATTTCAATGCCACATATATTTACAACAAATATCTAGATCCAAAATTGCAGTATTCAGATAATGAACTTTTGGTAAGTATTTACATTTATTGAATCATAATTCATTCAAGTGAGTATTATTATGTTGAAATTGATGATATACCTCGGTTTGGTTTGGAGGTCTTCTAAAATAATGTTGTTCTTTTGTGTGGTAGCAAAAGATTACATGGGATTCGTATATCATATTGCTGTTTTAATTTCTGATAACGTTCATGTGATAGGAATAATGTATGTAATTATGGAATACAATTTGTCCGTATTTGGATGCAGGCATGGGCGGATGTGTGTGCATTGAGACAGAATAATACGGCATGTAGATGGACTCTTGTCCACCTTGTCCATGCTTTTCCAACAACCTATCTATAATAATCCCTTTTTCCAACACTCATCCGTATATTTCTATGCCACAGGGATTCAGAATCTCATTCAAATAGTTCTTACGTGTTGTGAGAATACTTGCCTCAGGCAGTGCGTTCCAGATCTCAACCATTCTTTGTGTGTAATAAAAATCTTCCTTAGATCCACTAAATTTTCTACCACCCAACTTAAACCGATGCTCTCTGGTCTGGTCTGGTTCCGCCAAGGAGAAGTATTTTTAATTATGTATTTTAGTTATGACTTCTAATTTTATATCCTTTGTTCAGTCCCTATTCCATCTTGTCTATTCCAAGGGAAAACCAATCCACTCTATCCTCATAATGGAAGTTCACCTCAAGCAACTGCTTTGTGGATTTCCTTTGCATCTGCTCCAATGGAATGATGTCGTTGACCACAATACTCCCTTTCAAACCACGTAATTAACAATCGTCACATGTCTTCCCTCACTCCACCTTGCTGCTGACTTCAGTATCAGACCTTTCCTCTTTGAGAGAGGACAGCAGCAGATATTAAATTACTGGACGTAAGTTCAGATGTTTGGAGCACTGATCAAAAAACAATAATTCACACCATGGCAGCCATGAAATATAAATAAATCTGGAGTTAAAAATTAGTGTTAGTAATGGCAGCCATGAAACTAAAATATTATTATAAAAAAATATAATGTAGCGGCGCCTACTGGCGCACGCAGGTATCGAACCCGGCGTTCGGAAGCTGCGGTCACGTGACTCGGGAGGGGCTGCTTGTTTTCGCATGGTTATGCTTTCGCACGTTAGTTCAGCACTGACCACAGATGTGGCCAGACGTATCTAGAGAACCTGTGTACTGAAAACCGAACTTTCCATTAAAGATCCGTTTGAAACTTCTGTTGTCGTTCTTGAGGCCTCCAAAATAACATCCTTTCATAAAATAAATCTGCCTTTTCTACCCAGTCTGGTTATGTGGTTCCAGCTTCATTGATGTATTTGACTTGTGACACACAAAATCACAGATAATAAAATGGATGAGTAAGTTTGCATTGGAGCAGAGTCCATAATCAATTCATAGCAACATCTTGCAGTATAATGTAGCAAGAGATTGACAGAAGTTGAGCCAATCTTCAACTTTTGGTTAGAATGCCTCAATTGATTACCTTTAATGATCTTTTTCTTCATAATTGGCTTCAATTGACTGGCTTCCACTCATATTTTCAGTTAATTGATTACGGCTTTGAGCATAGCACACCTGTGTGGCTTTAATTGATGGCTTGTTATAGGTCCTTATGTGATGAAGGCAGAATAATTTAAGGCAATTTAAACTAATTGCCAGCGACAGAAGGAGAATACCTGTGTCAGCTTTCAACTCACTGCTGGACACAACAGGCTAGCTGCTTATAAGTGAGTTTGGTATCTCGCGCGCGCGCAATGAATCATGGGATTTGTCAAAGGTCATTCAGGATAAACAAAGCGTTGCTAGTGATCGCGAACACAACGCTGTGTAAACTGTGTGTATGTATTGGGCGGAACTCTGTGTAAAAATAAAATTTTCAGTCTGATTTTTCATCCTCTTTGTATCTTATATTGGTTATGGCTGACCCAAATTATGATTTTTTAGCGAACGGGGTTGAAAAAGACGGGACGAAAAGATGAACTCACTTACAAGTTACAATGCAAAATAATTAATTTATAGAATCACAAGATTATAACAGAAAATTAGAATGTCAAATACTGATTAAAATTATCCAACGTAATGGGAATCAGAAGAGACATGATTAGTCAGGAGACTCATGACTAAGTGACCAAGTGACTCGTGACTACACAACTTTATTTACACATGTACCTGCAGCACTCATTCAGAAGTCAACAAACATACATATAGCCCGTGGCCGTGGACTAATATAGTAATAGGTGAAAACCCCACAAATATTTTTCATATTATATGTTGACAATTATTGAAATCATTTCATTCTCCCCCTCCCCACCTCCACCTCCAAACCAAAAATAATCAAAAATGGTTGTAATTCATTGTCACTCACCGAAGTGGGCCAGCAAGCGACCAAGGAAAAGCCAATAAAACCACCAAGATCATTGTAGTTTTGTACAAATGAACCATAAATACACCTAGTTAATAGATTTGAAAGCAGTATTTTCTTACCTCGAAGAAGCAAAACTGGAAAATACGTATGAAACGCAGGTCAAAACAATTATCGATCATAATGTATACACACAGTAGCTCAGCTGGCGAGAATGTTTATCCCGAATGACCCATGTCCTAGGCAAACTCACACGTGCGCAGTTGTAATACCGAACTCGCTTACTCTGGATTCATGTAATCCTAGATTCCTGGAATTCAACTCAATGTTATAAGCCATTTCCAGAGTGGTTTCAGCTACACATTGTTGTTTTATATTTGGTCAGTTGTAAAGAAAGAAGCAACTGAGAATTGAGTTCTTTATCCATTTTTTGGACTTGAGTGCCCGTGGAAAAGCCAACATTTATCGCTAATTCCAAATTAATTGAGGAGCTGATGGTGAACCACCTCATTGAACTGCTGCAGTCTAGCTGGTGAAGGTAACCCCAGAGTCCCATTAGATAGAGACTTCCATGACCTATCCAGTTGGGATGAAAGAATGTTGATTTATTTTACAGTCAAGTGGTGCTCGTCCCATGCACCTGCTACAATTGTTCTTTGTGGTAGAAGACCGTTTTGAGAATTGCTGTATCAATAGCCTTCATTAATAACTTCAGTACATTTTGTAGACAATACATAAATCAGAGCGAAGGTCAGGAAGGTCTTAAGGCCTTCTGTTCTTCCTTGAACAAAGATCTAATCAGTTTCCATCTATTCACACTCTCTTCTGCCTGCTAGAACTTGTCCTCATGCTCGACAACATTTGAGTTTGAGATTAGTTTATTGTCACGTGTACCGAGGTGGCGAAACGGTAGAGTTGCTGCCTTATAGCGAATGCAGTGCCGGAGAGTGTAGGCAAATGGGATAAATGTAGCTGGGACATTGTTGGCCGGTGTGGGCGAGTTGGGTTGAAGGGCCTGTTTCCACACTGTATCACTCAATGACTCTATCACTCTCTGAGAATAGACAATGCACAATAGACAGCAGACAAAAGGTGCAGGAGTAGGCCATTTGGCCCTTTGAGCCAGCACCGCCATTCACTGTGACCAATCATGACTGATCATCCACAATCAGTACCCCGTTCCTGCCTTCTCCCCATATCCCTTGACTTTAGTATCTTTAAGTGCTCTATCTAACTATTTCTTGAAAGCAACCAGTGAATTGGCCTCCACTGCCTTCTGAGACTGAAAATTCCACAGATTCACAACTCTGGGTGAAAATGTTTCTCCTCATCTCTGTTCTAAATAGCCTACCCCTTATCATAGAAACATAGACATAGAAATTAGGTGCAGGAGTAGGCCATTCAGCCCTTCGAGCCTGCACCGCCATTCAATATGATCATGGCTGATCATCCAACTCAGTATCCCGTACCTGCCTTCTCTCCATACCCTCTGATCCCCTTAGCCACAAGGGCCACATCTAACTCCCTCTTAAATATAGCCAATGAACTGGCCTCGACTACCCTCTGTGGCAGGGAGTTCCAGAGATTCACCACTCTCTGTGTGAAAAAAGTTCTTCTCATCTCGGTTTTAAAGGATTTCCCCCTTATCCTTAAGCTGTGACCCCTTGTCCTGGACTTCCCCAACATCGGGAGCAATCTTCCTGCATCTAGCCTGTCCAACCCCTTAAGAATTTTGTAAGTTTCTATAAGATCCCCTCTCAATCTCCCAAATTCTAGAGAGTATAAACCAAGTCTATCCAGTCTTTCTTCATAAGACAGTCCTGACATCCCAGGAATCAGTCTGGTGAACCTTCTCTGCACTCCCTCTATGGCAATAATGTCCTTCCTCAGATTTGGAGACCAAAACTGTACGCAATACTCCAGGTGTGGTCTCACCAAGACCCTGTACAACTGCAGTAGAACCTCCCTGCTCCTGTACTCAAATCCTTTTGCTATGAAAGCTAACATACCATTCACTTTCTTCACTGCCTGCTGCACCTGCATGCCCACTTTCAATGACTGGTGTACCATGACACCCAGGTCTCGCTGCATCTCCCCTTTTCCTAGTCGGCCACCATTTAGATAATAGTCTGCTTTCCTGTTTTTGCCACCAAAATGGAGAACCTCACATTTATCCACATTATACTGCATCTGCCAAACATTTGCCCACTCACCCAGCCTATCCAAGTCACCTTGCAGTCTCCTAGCATCCTCCTCACAGCTAACACTGCCCCCCAGCTTAGTGTCATCCGCAAACTTGGAGATATTGCCTTCAATTCCCTCATCCAGATCATTAATATATATTGTAAATAGCTGGGGTCCCAGCACTGAGCCTTGCGGTACCCCACTAGTCACTGCCTGCCATTGTGAAAAGGACCCGTTTACTCCTACTCTTTGCTTCCTGTTTGCCAGCCAGTTCTCTATCCACATCAATACTGAACCCCCAATGCCGTGTGCTTTAAGTTTGTAAACTAATCTCTTATGTGGGACCTTGT
Source organism: Amblyraja radiata (assembly GCF_010909765.2). Classification (NCBI taxonomy): domain Eukaryota; kingdom Metazoa; phylum Chordata; class Chondrichthyes; order Rajiformes; family Rajidae; genus Amblyraja; species Amblyraja radiata. The sequence continues at coordinate 78,603,670 of NC_045961.1, read as the reverse complement.
CGAAAGCCTTCTGGAAGTCCAGATACACCACATCCACTGGTTCTCCCCTATCCACGCTACTAGTTACATCCTCGAAAAATTCCATAAGTTTCGTCAGACATGATTTACCTTTTGTAAATCTATGCTGACTTTGTCCAATGATTTCACCACTTTCCAAATGTGCTGCTATCCCATCTTTAATAACTGACTCTAGCAGTTTCCCCACTACCGATGTTAGACTAACTGGTCTGTAATTCCCCGTTTTCTCTCTCCCTCCCTTCTTAAAAAGTGGGGTTACGTTTGCTACCCGCCAATCCTCAGGAACTACTCCAGAATCTAAAGAGTTTTGAAAGATTATTGCTAATGCATCCACTATTTCTGGAGCTACTTCCTTAAGTACTCTGGGATGCAGCCTATCTGGCCCTGGGGATTTATCGGCCTTTAATCCATTTAATTTACCCAACACCACTTCCCGGCTAACCTGGATTTCACTCAATTCCTCCAACTCCTTTGACCCGCGGTCCCCTGCTATTTCCGGCAGATTATTTATGTCTTCCTTAGTGAAGACGGAACCAAAGTAGAATCCCCCAACATCGGGAACATGTTTCCTGCCTCTCGCATGTCGAATCCCTTAATAATCTTATATGTTTCAATAAGATCTCCACTCATCCTTCCAAATTCCAGTGTATACATGCACAGTCGCTCCATTCTTTCAACATATGACAGTCCCGCCACCCTGGGAATTAACCTCGTGAGCCTACGCTGCACTCAATACCAAGAATTTCCGTCCTCAAATTTGGAGACCAAAACTGCACACAATACTCCAGGTGTGGTCTCACTAGGGCCCTGTACAACTGCAGAAGCACTTCCTTGCTCCGATACTCAACTCCTCTTGTTATGAAGGCCAACGTGCCATTAGCTTTCTTCACTTCCTGCTGTACCTGCATGCTTACTTTCAGTGACTGATGAACAAGGACACCCAGATCTCGTTGTACTTCCCCTTTTCCTAACTTGACACCATTCAGATAATAATCTGCCTTCCTGTTTTTGCCACCAAAGTGGATAACCTCACATTTAACCATATTAAACTGCATCTGCCATGCACCTGCCCACTCACCCAACCTGTCCAAGTCACCTTGCTTCCTCATAGCATCCTCCTCACAGTTCTCATTGCCACACAGCTTTGTGACATCTGCAAATTTGCTAATGTTACTTTTGATCCTTTCACTAAATCATTAATGTATATGGTAAATAGATGTGGCCTTGCGGTACCCTGCTAGTCACTGCCTGCTATTCTGAAAGGAACATGTTAATCCCGACTGTTTGTTTCCTGTTTGCCAACCAATTTGCCTGTCAAACCCCCCCCCCCCCCCCCCCTTTGCCAGTATCCATCTATCACTCACCAGGCTTTGTCCTGCCCATCCACTCCTCCAAATTTCTTCTCTGTCTCCTCCCCCCCCCCCTCCCCCCCCCCCCCCGCCCGCCACCACAGTTAGTCTGAAGAAGAGCCACAACCCAAAATGTCACTTTTTCATGCTTTCCAGAAATACTGCCTGACCCACTGAGTTACTGCAGCACTCTGTGGCTTTATTTGTAACCTAGCATCTGCAGTTTCTGGTGTCTTATTACAGACATGGTTGACCATTGGTTAAGAATGGAGCATAGGTTTATAATAAACTTTTTCTGGATAGTATGAAGATTTTCAAGTGTTGTTGTAACTACGCTCAGAAAGTTAAGTCGAGAATACAGCATCACACTCCTGATCTGAAGATATTGGAATGATTATGAGGAGTCTGGAGGCAACACAGTCACCAGTGGATACAGAGATTCTCACCTGCGCTTTGAAGCGGCCTTTTCACGGGGCGACTTGACGCAAGAGTTAACCGGAGTTTAACATCGTGGGAACCTCGTGCGATAACAGTACGGCATTCGTGGACCACCGTAGCGCTAACGGCAGGTCATCGTGTAACTTGGTCACTCGGGAGAAAATTCAAGAAAGTTTGAATTTCTCCAAGATTGACTTGTACACTTGTGGTTGAGTATTGCAACATTATATGAACGTAGTGGCCAGTGCGATATCCGTAATAACTCTTGCGGGTACCGTGGGAACTCCTGCGAACGGTGAACCCGGAAGCTGGACAGAGGGGACAGAAGGTGAGTAAAAATTATCTTCTGTGGGATTGAATTTAAAAAATAAATAAAAATAAAGATTTGCATCCGCATATGGACATCAACTTATTCATGAGTTATGTTAATGAGATTCAAGAAAATAACTATAATCTTTAAAAGGGACTTTAAAAGGGACTTTACTGAAAGGTTACGCATTTTTATGGTCCGTGAGAAATTTTTCACATGTACTTCTTTGAGAGATACAGCTCGGAGTCCTCGGGTCCAGGGGTCCGGAACGCTACCAATCAATGTTGTACAGAGACCCGTGTAAGGAATGAACTGCACATGCTGGTTTAAACCGAAGACAGACACAAAAAGCTGGAGTAACTCAGCGAGTCAAGCAGCATCTCTGGAGAAAAAAAGCTGATGTTTCGGGACGAGACACATCTTCAGACTCAATTCCGATTAGGCTGTCTGAAGAAGGGCTCCAATTCGAATCGTCACCTATTCTTTTTCTCCAGAGATGCTGCCTGACCCGCTGACTTACTCCAGCTTTTTATGTTTTTCTTCCCAGATCTGACTTACCTGCTGAGTTACACCAACATTTTGTGTCCTTCTGTGCGTATTAAACAGCATTAACCAGCGTCTGCAGTTCCTTTAGACATTACCTAACTTCAGATTTTAGAGATATAGCGCGTGGGAACTCCTGCGAACGGTAAACCCGGAAGCTGGACAGAGGGGACAGAAGGTGAGTAAAAATATCGACAAGGGAACATGTGTCCTTCGAGGACGTCCCACCTAATTGTCATTGTTGGATAATCTTTTTAACAGGAACACTTGCAGAGATGGCTCCCAGAAAATCTCAAAGAAAGGGGGTAAAGCGTGTCAGAGATGTTTTTGCCATGTTGCGCTATTCAGTTTCTATATTGTTTCAGTTTCTATATCTATATTGTTGCTCTATTCAGTTTCCCAGGGGGTCGGGACGGGACTGGAGTTGGGAGGGAAAGGTGGGGGAGTCGAGGGAGAGGAGGGGGAGACAGATGGGAGTGTCTTCATTTACTGGCGGCGGGTGTCTGTCACTGAAACAGGCAGGTGAGATTTCACATCCACCTTGTGTGTGCCTCTCTCTCTCTCTCCCTTCCTCTTACACAGGCTGAGAGACTCTGCCTCTGTGAGTGTACGTCTCTTTCTCCCCCTCTCCCACACACAGTAAGACCGAGGTACTGTGCTCAGTCCATCTGTGTCTCCCACATACATCTGTGTCTCCAAATGAGCCAATTCAACCAAGGGAGGATATATATAGTGTGTGAAAAAAAAAGTTACATCATTTGTGTCACGTGTAGTTCACGATGTTCATTCAAGATTTAACGCGAAAGCTCGGGAAACGGACAAGTCACTCGCACAAATAACAGAAATGCCGAGTACCGTGGGAACTCTTTATCTACTCCCGTTATATCGTGCGAGACTCGTGCTGGACCACGACCTCTTCACTCTGGTGACATCTTGCGTCAACTCGCCCCGTGAAAAAGCCCCATTAGACAGTGTCTATAGAGTTAATTCAGCATATACTCCAGCGTAAGGTGATCATGGAATAATTCATCGTCTGATCATTAGTGATTTTGCACATAAATATTCCATCCCAGATTGCACTACTTTCTGGTTGCAAGTCATCCAAGATCTCCCAACCCCTTGCATTCATTGTTTGAATGCACAGAAGTTTACTAACGTCAATGTAAAAAATGGTGATGTATGAAAACAAGCAGGACATGAAAACAAAGGGTTATATATTTTCTATGTTTAATTCATGCTGTATTTCATACTATTTCTCATACTATTTCTCATATTTGACAAAGCTGAAACACTTTTAAGATTTTATCATACCAAAGGAAAAGTTATCACAGAGCATTCTATAAAAATGTTGCAGCTACAGTACATAACTGCAGGATTCCTTCATTCCAACACTTATTCATTTTACAACGACTGCATACTTCATTTATTTTGGCAAGCTTGATACTTAATGGCTTCATGTGCAGTTTTTATTTGGTCTTTTAATACAATGTCACATAATACTGGTACCTTTGTATGCAATGTGTCTGTATAATGATTCTTTTCCAAAGTTTATGTACAATTCTGTCATTTCATACACCAACCTGCAGCACCTGAACACAGCAAAAATCAATGTGTACATTGCCTGTACACAAGCAATTTTTTTTCTGCAGCTTTGCAGATTCCTTTCAAAATAAAAACAAGAGAATAATTGCGGAGACATGACATAAAAGTGCAAAGTGTTGTAAACAATAGTCAAAAGAAAATTATGTGCAACAGGTTATAGACAATAGACAGTAGGTGCAGGAGTAGGCCATTCGGCCCTTCGAGCCAGCACGGCCATTCAATGTGATCATGGCTGATCATCCCCAAATCAGTACCCCGTTCCTGCCTTCTCCCCGTATCCCCTGACTCCGTTATCTTTAAGAGTCCTATCTAGCTCTCTCTTGAAAGTATCCAGAGAACCGGCCTCCACCACCCTCTGTGGCAGAAAATTCCACAGACTCACAACTCTCTGTGAGAAAAAGTGTTTCCTCGTCTCTGTTCTAAATGGCTTACCACTTATTCTTAAACTGTGTCCCCTGGTTCTGGACTCCCCCAACATCGGGAACATGTTTCCTGCCTCAAGCATATCCAAACCCTTAATAATCTTATATGTTTCAATAAGATACCCTCTCATCCTTCTAAACTCCAGAGTGTACAAGCCCAGCCACTCCGTTCTCTCAGCATATGACAGTCCCGCCATCCCGGGAATTAACCTTGTAAACCTACGCTGCACTCCCTCAATAGCAAGAATGTCCTTCCTCAAATTAGGGGACCAAAACTGCACACACTACACCGGGTGTGGTCTCACTAGGGCTCTGTACGACTGCAGAAGGACCTCTTTGCTCCTATACTCAGCTCCTCTTGTTAAAAAGGCCAACATGCCATTCGCTTTCTTCACTGCCTGCTGTACTTGCATGCTTATTTTCATAGCTACACAAAAAAGCTGGAGAAACTCAGCGGGTGCAGCAGCATCTATGGAGCGACGGAAATAGGCAACGTTTCGGGCCGAAACCCTTCTTCAGACTTCCATAGACTGATGAACAAGGACCCCTAGATCCCGTTGTACCTCCCTTTTTCCCAACTTGACGCCATTTAGATAGTATTCTGCCTTCCTGTTTTTGCTACCAAAGTGGATAACCTCACATTTATCCACATTAAACTGCATCTGCCACCAAATTACATCGAATCTACCCAGCTATTTCTCCATTATGTGACAGATGCAAAGGTGCAGATGGTTCTTTAACACATATTTTCTGGCTCTGTCCTCATATACAAAGATACTGGTCTGAAATATTTAAGTGGTTCTCTGAGGTCTATGGAAAAGATATTCCCCCTGATCCAGAACTGGCACTTTTTGGATGCTCAGAGACTGCTTTGTACTTTACATCTGAAGAACAACAAGCGCTGATGCTTGGTATGGTGGCAGCCAAGAAAATGATCCAAACAGACCTTCGAAAAATGGCTCAATGAAATGATAATAATCATACAGATGGAAAGGATACGCTTCTACAACTCCAAGGCACCCAACAACTTTTTAATTGTTTGGGGACCATTTATCAACCATCTCAAAGACCAATAATTTCATAATTTCATATTATCTGCAGTGATGTAGTCCTGTGCTCTTTACTTGTGCTCTTGCAATGCCTGACTGTGTAGCACCATGTGGATTGCACCAATCCTTTTATGTCTGGTGGGTTTATTCTGTTATCTTTTTTTTCTTTCTCTTTTTTGTTTTGTTTTGTTTAATTTAAAAAATTGAAAATAAATAAGTAAATAAATAAATAAAAACGTCATCTGCCATGCATCTGCCCACTCCCCCAACCTGTCCAAGTCACCCCTGCATTCTCATAGCATCCTCCTCACAATTCACACTGCCACCCAGCTTTATGTCATCTGCAAATTTGCTAATGTTACTTTGAATCCCTTCATCCAAATCATTGATGTATATTGTAAATAGCTGCACCGAGCCTGGTGGTACCCCACTAATCACTGCCTGCCATTCTGAAAGGGACCCGTTAATCCCTACTCTTTGTTTCCTGTCTGCCAACCAATTTTCTATTCATATCAGCACTCTACCCCCAATACCATGTGCCCACTAATCTCCAATGTGGGACATTATCAAATGCTTTCTGAAAGTCCAGGTACACTGCATCCACTAACTCTCCCTTATCCACTTTCCTAGTTACATCCTCAAAAAAATTCCAGAAGATTAGTCAAGCATGATTTCCACTTCGTGAATCCATGCTGACTCATACCAATCCTGTTACTGCTATCCAAATGTGCGGCTATTTCATCTTTTATAATTGACTCCAGCATCTTCCCCACCACCGATATCAGGCTAACTGGTCTATAATTCCCTGTTTTCTCTCTCCCGCCTTTCTTATAAAGTGGGATAACATTAGCTACCCTCCAATCCACAGGAACTGATCCTAAATCTATAGAACATTGGACAATTATTACCAATGCATCCACAATTTCTAGAGCCACTTCCTTAAGTACCCTGGGATGCAGACTATCAGGCCCTGGGGATTTATCAGCCTTCAGTTCCATCAGTCTACCCTACCTTTACAAAGCAGAAAAAATGGGTGCAAAAGAAAAGACACAATTGGTTAGGGTTAGGGACAGGGTTGGGGCTATGACAAAATAAAACAGCTGGCATTGGCCTATTGGATTATTTAATCAGGTGTCTATGAATATTGTACATCTAACAATCGCATTTGATAGGCATTCATTGAGTAAATAAGAACAAATATCCTTTCTTGTAGTGAGAGAAAATCTGTGATTAAAATATGTGGATTTTAGGTAAATATGTACCGAAAATGCTGGAAACATTCAGCAGGTCAGGCAAATATATGTGGAAAGATAAACTGTTAAAGTTTCAGGTCAATGGCATTCATCAGAACTGAACCTTCAACAAAAGAGTCTTCAACCTGAAATGTTAACTCACATTGTATGAATGTTGCCTGACTTGCTGAGTATTTCCAGAATTTTCTACTTTAATTTCTTGATTCTACCATATGCAATTTTTTCTTTGATTTTTCACAGATTTAAGGTAATTGGCAAAGGGACCAGAAATGTATAAAGTAAATTGTCATGCTGTGGTCTTCACTCACTGAACACAGGGAGAAAATTCAACAGTAACGTACATGAAAAAAATTGAAGAAATTAGTTAGTGAAAAAGACTAATTGGATTGCTCTTTGAAAGCACTAATGCTGGTACAATGGGCAAAAGGGAATCCACTTAAATAGGTCATAGGATGCCCTTTCCTATTCCCTATCCTGCAATGCACATTAACAGAAAGAAACAAGCCTTTCACAGCAAAATATGACAACATTCATTGTTTAGCCTACTTGTGATGAGAGAATACTTAATAAGTACTATTGTACAACTGTAATCAGTCATGGGGATTTGGGAGAGAATGTAGGAAAAAAATTAAACCGTGAAAATGAAGAAAAAAGATAAAAGATTCTACAAAGTTGAAAGGACAACATCTAATACATAAATTAAAAAAAAAAATCCTGAGCATAGTATTTTATAATTAGTCACCCTGGTGGCTAATTTGGTAGCCAATACATTTGGTAATCAATATGTTGGCTTTGCAATTACTTGTGGTTACATTTCTCTCATTTTATGTAATTTCTTTAAATAATTTTGAACGTAAAATACCCCGATTTCTGAGAAAACGACAAGGGTGATGTGAAGACCTTGTAAACAATAACTGAGATTTTTTCCAAAGTTCTGAAGTGTCAGCCAATTAATCTCATTATTGTAGAAGTGACACTGATAAACTTCAACATAATGGGCCAAGCAAATTGTACAGTGAATTACAAGGATGAACACAAGCTGGTCTTCCTTCTTCACAAATAATAAATTTGCCTCTTTGGAGATAATTACCAATAAAATGTCATACATATCTTCACTCCTTCATCAATGAAATCTTTTAAGTACCTAAGTAATATATCCTTCAATCTTAACCTGGAAGTTGTTTATTGATTCTTAGATCTATTTATCAGTTAGTGGTTTAATGGTCAATAGCTGACTGTCAACGACTCTCTTAACTAAGGTGGTGAATTTACATCCTGTTTTCATGCTTTGCTATTGTGATGCTCGTTAAACCAAAAATAAGCAATTTGTCTCTGGTTCCAAAACACATACCGTTTGGTCATTCGTGTTATCTCCATTTGTTATGGTAATATTACTTAAATAAAGGTGTACATTTACACAGCACTATTCACAATCTCAGGTTGCACTAAAATGTTATAGCTAATGGCGCGTTTTGGAATCTTTGTCATTGTCATTAATGAGAAAAGCTGTAGGGAATTTACAACACCAATACCCCTTAAAGTGTCATTAAATAGTTTGCTAAAGTGGAGTGCGTTATGGGTAAATAACAAGTATTGGCTAAAATGATGAGACATCTCCTGTGTCCTTAAAATATAATCCTTACTGTCTATCTTCAAGGCAACGTGGTTAAAGATGTCATAAAAACAATAGCATGTCCAACAGTGCTTCTGTCCCTCCATGCTGCTGTGAAGAATTAGCCAACATTTTTGTGCTTGGTTGTTCCTTTCAAGGGTTTGAATCTACAATGTTATAACTCAAAGGCAAGGGTGTTGCAAACTGAACCACAACTTTAGTTCATGTAATAAGCATAGAGCTTTGGACACAAGTGTAAAGTGATTACTGCTTTGGCTGCTATATACATAAATATATATATATGTAACAGTGCTATGATAATAACAATGAATAAATCTCAAGAATGTCAACAATAATCCACAGTTTTACCAATAATTTCTCAAGCAGAACATTAAATACATAGCAGTCTGATCACTAAATAACTACAATGGTCACATTGTGATGACTTATTCAGAATCAGTCAGTATTAAAAGGTAAAGTGATGGGTGAAATTCAAAGAAACATTCCATTGTCTCTGGCTGTAATGAGGTGATATTTCATGCCTTGCTAAGCTTCATTGCAGACTGCATCTTTGAGAACACCAGCAATACCAAGGCATCATCTTACCTATTAAAATTACTGTTTTAAAATATCTATTCACTGATACTACTGAGAGACCTACATAAACTTGACATGTGCTTGTTTTAAGATTTTATTTGGTGGTGTAGTCTCGTTTGGAATGTTTTCTAGACAATTCTCTACCAAAGTACATTTTTCATGAATAGATGTGATTTTTTTTGTTTCTTTTGTCATTTCTATGCATTTTAATTTCTCTGCGATTGACTAAAATCTATTGAATTTCAAAAATTGATTTGAGAGTTTTCTGACTTAAGCGCTCGAGGTGATTTGAAGATGCAGCAACAATCCTAAAAACACAATTTCAATACAGGTAAACATTTTAATATACTGTATGGTTTCTCAAACATTGTCTGTTTGGTTTTGTGTTGGTCACTCTGATTATTGCAGAGGATTTAGGTTAGTTCATTGCTGTTTCAGAATTATTTTTTTCCAGCACTCAAATTGTTTCAATTAAGTGGATGCTTCTTGGTAGAAAACAGGCGTACCTTGAAACCTGCAAAGAGGCTCCGTGGAATGCTGGTGAGAATGTAGGATGCAGAAGTAAGTTACAAATACTAGTTCAATGCTAAGAAGAGAAAGTTTTGTGCGTTGACTGCATCTTCACATCTTGACAACTACAACACAGGCTCCAGCTCGCCCGATATTCAGGGATGCTGCCTGCGGGAAGAGAACCAAAGGTCAGTACATGTGTAGGATTTCATGAATACCAGAATCTTTTCATGCCTAGGAGATCTTAGAGCATAAGTTAATATTTCAGAAATAAACTAAAGATTCTAGAAAAAATGTATCCATTAGCTCACTTTAAAAAAAAAAGAATTTGCAAAACTTAATTCGGGTTAGATTCATTTTGATTGTCACATGTCCCAATTGAGGTACAGTGAAACGTGAGTTACCATACAGCCATACTAAGTGAGAAAAAACAAGAATACATAATTCAGCCACATAAAATAAAAATGTAACATAAACATCCACCACAGCAGAATCCACATTCCTCACTGCGATGAAAGTCAATATAGTTCAGCCATCTTCCTCCTTTGTTCATCCGTGGTCAGGGCTGAATCCTCCACACTTGCCATTGCGGACAGTCTGCTGTTCAAGTCCTCTCGTGGGGATGATCAAAACTCCGGCGTCAGGATGGATCGGAACACTCCGCGGCATGGAGCTCCCGAGTCGGCCGCTTCTTTCCGGAGACCGCTGCTTCATGGTGTTAAAGTCCACAAACCCCGCTGTCGGACCTCCTACATTGACGATCCTCTGCAAAAGAAGTCCAGGCTCCGTGATGGTAAGTCCGCTTCGCCCGCGGATTGAAGCTCTGGGCCAGTCTTCAGGAAAGGCCGCACCACTCCACGTTGTAGGCCGGAAGGAGGCACAGAGATACGACACGGAGAAAAATCACATCTCCGTCGAGGTAAGTGACTGGAAAAAGTTTCTCTCGATACCCCACAGCATCCACCACATAAAACAGACCAAGAGGCATTAAAAATCAAACATTCAAGACATACTTAAAATAATAAAAGCAGAGAAGGGACGAGACAGACTGCTGGCGAGGCGGCCACCCGGCGGTTAGTTTGGGGTAACTAACATTCCATTAGAAAATGTACTCATTTAGAAGTCGGGTCACATACTGTTTTTTTTTTCTGGCAATGGTTGTTCAGCTCATGATGTTGATTCATAGATTGATTGTTCCCACCTCCCTGATATACATGGGAGACTTTGTCTGTAATTTCTATCCTTTACTGAACTATCACAATAGACAATAGACAATAGACAATAGGTGCAGGAATAGGCCATGCGGCCCTTCGACCCAGCACCGCCATTCAATGTAATCATGGCTGATCATCCCCAATCAGTACCCCGTTTCTGCCTTCTCCCCATATCCCCGGACTCCGCTAGCTTTAAGAGCCCTATCTAGCTATCTAGCTCTCTCTTGAAAGTATGCAGAGAACTGGCCTCCTCCGCCCTCTGAGGCAGAGAATTCCACAGACTCACAACTCTCTGTGAGAAAAAGTGTTTCCTCGTCTCCGTTCTAAATGGCTTACCCCTTATTCTTAATCACGTTACTAGTGGGAGCATGTTCTGCTACTGCATTTGTCCATTCAAAGATGGATTCTGCTGTGTGGACAGCTTCAGCACTGACGACAGGCTGCCCAGGCTACCGTTGCAGAGTCTACAGTATGTGCAACAACTTGCTTTGCTGTTGAGGTACTCATACCATGGGTGAGTCTTGGTGGTGTGTGACTACAGGCTTCATTACCTCCTGCCTGACAGTATCAATGCTGATGGCTTTAAAATAAATATAGGATTTCCATTGAATGCAGCATCATTGCATGCTTGCCAAGATCATTCAAGTCACTTAGCAGTCAATTATGTTAGTTGTCAGCATGTGTAGTCAGCGTTATTTTGTCTCATCCCATTTCTGCACACCAAGCTCCCACAGCACTGGTGTTTTAAAATTACTAATTCATTTTTGTTTTGCGATGTTGAGTGAAGCAAGATTATTGGCCGATAATTGAGGGTGGCTGATAACATTTCATAAGTACACAAGTTCATAAATTATAGGGGTAGTATTATAACCATATAACCATATAACAATTACAGCATGGAAACAGGCCATCTCAGCCCTTCTAGTCCGTGCCGAACACTTACTCTCACCTAGTCCCATCTACCTGCACTCAGACCATAACCCTCCATTCCTTTCCCGTCCATATACCTGTCCAATTTATTTTTAAATGATAAAATTGAACCTGCCTCCACCACTTCCACTGGAAGCTCATTCCACACAGCTACCACTCTCTGAGTAAAGAAGTCCCCCCTCATGTTACCCCTAAACCTTTGTCCCTTAATTCTCAAATCATGTCCTCTTGTTTGAATCTTCCCTACTCTCAATGGAAAAAGCATATCCACGTTAACTCTGTCTATCCCTCTCAGAATTTTAAAGACCTCTATCAATTCCCCCTTAACCTTCTGCGCTCCAAAGAATAAAGACCTAACTTGTTCAACCTTTCTCTGTAACTTAGGTGCTGAAACCCAGGCAACATTCTAATAAATCTCCTCTGTACTCTCTCTATTTTGTTGACATCTTTCCTATAATTTGGCGACCAAAATTGTACACCATAATCCAGAATTGGCCTCACCAATGCCGTACAATTTTAACATTACATCCCAACTTCTATACTCAATGCTCTGATTTATAAAGGCCAGCACACCAAAAGCTTTCTTTACCACCCTATCTACATGAGATTCCACCTTCAGGGAACTATGCACAGTTATTCCTAGATCCCTCTGTTCAACTGCATTCCTCAATTCACTACCATTTACCATGTACGTCCTATTTTGATTTGTCCTGCCAAGATGTAACACATCACACTTATCAGCATTAAACTCCATCTGCCATCTTTCAGCCCACTCTTCCAAATGGCCTAAATCTCTCTGTAGACTTTGAAAATCTACTTCTTTATCCACAACACCACCTATCTTAGTATCATCTGCATACTTACTAATCCAATTTACCATACCATCATCCGGATCATTGATGAATATGACAAACAACAGTGACCCAACACAGATCCCTGAGGCACCCCACTAGTCACCGGCCTCCAACCTGACAAACAGTTATCCACCATTACTCTCTGGTATCTCCCATTCAGCCACTGTTGAATCCATCTTGCTACTCCACTATTAATACCCAACAATTGAACCTTCTTAACCAACCTTCCATGTGGAACCTTGTCAAAGGCCTTACTGAAGTCCATATAGACAACATCCACTGCTTTACGCTCATCAATTTCCCTAGTAACCTCTTCAAAAATTCAAGAAGATTAGTCAAACATGACCTTCCAGGCACAAATCCATGTTGACTGTTCCTAATCAGACCCTGTTTATCCAGATGATTATATATATTATCTCTAAGTATATTTTCCATTAATTTTCCCACCACTGATGTCAAACTAACAGGTCTATAATTGCTAGGTTCACTCTTAGAACCCTTTTTAAACAATGGAACAACATGTGCAGTACTCCAATCCTCTGGCATCATTCCCATTTCTAATGACATTGGAAATATTTCTGTCATAGCCCCTGCTATTCCCTCAATGTCCTAGGGAATATCCTGTCAGGACCTGGAGACGTATCCACTTTTATATTTTTTTAAAGTGTCAGTACTTCCTCTTCTTTGAATCTCATAGTTTCCATAGCTACTCTACTTGTTTCCCTTACCTCACATAATTCAATATCCTTCTCCTTGGTGAATACCGAAGAAAATAAATTGTTCAATATCTCCCCCATCTCTTTTGGCTCTGCCGATAGCTGTCCACTCTGACTCTCAAATGGACCAATTGTATCCCTTGTTATCATTTTGCTATTAATATAGCTGTAGAAACCCTTTGGATTTACCTTCACCTTACTTGCCAAAGCAACCATATCTTCTTTTAGCTTTTCTAATTTATTTCTTAAGATTCTTTTTACATTCTTTATACTCCTCAAGCACCTCAGTTACTCCATGCTGCCTATAATTATTGTAGATCTCTCTCTTTTTCCGATCCAAGTGTCCAATTTCCCTTGAAAGCCATGGCTCTTTCCAATTATTACACTTTCTTTTCAACCGAACAGGGACATAAAGATTCTATACTCTTAAAATGTCACCTTTAAATGTCCTCCATTTCTCTTCTACATCCTTCCCATAAAACAAAATGTCCCAATTCACTCCTTTTAAATCCTTTCGCATCTCCTCAAAGTTAGCCTTTCTCCTATCATAACTCTCAACCCTAGGTCCAGTTCTGACCTTCGCCATAATTATATTGAAACCAATGATATTGTGATCACTGGACCCGAAGTGCTCCCCAACACTTTCCTCTGCCACCTGACCTGTCTCATTTCCTAACAGGAGGTCCAGCACTGCCCCTTCTCTAGTAGGTACCTCTATATATTGCTGCAAAAAACTATCCTGCACACATTTTACAAACTCCAAACCATCCAGCCCTTTTACAAAATGTGTTTCCCAGTCTATGTGTGCAAAATTGAAATCTCCCACAATCACTACCTTGTGCTTACTACTAATATCTACTATCTCCTTAAATAACCATATAACAATTACAGCACGGAAACAGGCCATCTCGACCCTTCTAGTCCGTGCCGAACACGTATTCTCCCCTAGTCCCATATACCTGCGCTCAGACCATAACCCTCCATTCCTTTCCCGTCCATATAACTATCCAATTTATTTTTAAATGATAAAAACGAACCTGCCTCCACCACCTTCCCTGGAAGCTCATTCCACACAGCCACCACTCTCTGAGTAAAGAAGTTCCCCCTCATGTTACCCCTAAACTTCTGTCCCTTATTTGCTCTTCCAATTCTCGCTCCCTATTAGGTGGGTTATAATACACCCCTATAAGTATTGCTACACCTTTCCCATTTCACAGTTCCACCCAAATAGCCTCCCTAGACAAGCCCTCTAATCTATCCTACCAAAGCACTGCTGTAATATCTTCCCTGATAAGCAATGCAACACCTCCACCTCTTGCCTCTCCAATTCTATCATACCTGAAGCAACAAAATGCTGGAATATTTAGTTTCCAATCACAGCCATCCTGCAACCATGTTTCACTAATCGCCACAACATCATACTTCCAGATGTCAATCCAGGCTCTAGCTCATCCACCTTTCTTACAATGCTCCTAGCATTAAAATATACACATTTAAGAAACCTACCACCTCTGTTTATTATCTTTTTCTTCTTTCTCCCCTACATGGTGGGTCTGAGTGCTTCCCTTCTCTGCCTCCTGCCTCACACACTGTCTGCTTGCTTTCTCTATTTGAGTCCCTCCCCCCAATCGTTCTAGTTTAAAGTCTCCCCAGTAGCCTTTGCAAATCTCCCCGCCAGGATATTGGTCTCCCTCGGGTTCAAGTGCAACCCGTCCTTTTTTTACAGGTCACACCTTCCCCAAAAGAGGTCTCAATGATACAGACATTTGAATCCCTGCCCTCTGCACCAGTCCCTCAGCCACGCATTTATCCTCCACCTCGATCCATTCCTACTCTCACTGTCGCGTGACACAGGCAGTAATCCTGAGATTGTTACTTTTGCGGTCCTTCTCCTTAACTCTCTTCCTAACTCCCTAAATTCTCCTTTCAGGACCTCTTCTCTTTTTCTAACTATGTCATTGGTACCTATATGTACCACGACCTCAGGCTCCTCTCCCTCCCATTTCAGGATATCTTGGACACGTTCAGACACATCCCAGACCTTGGCACCAGGGAGGCAAATTACCATCCGGGTCTCCTGACTGCGTCCACAGAATCGCCTATCTGACCCCCTAACTATAGAGTCCCCTATTACTATTGCCCTCCTCTTCTTTTCCCTACCCTTCTGAGCAACAGGACCGGTCTCTGTGGTAGGCTGTCCCCCTCAACAGTACTCAAACAGGAGTACTTATTTCCAAGGTGTACAGCCACCACACTAGTCCCTGCCTCTGCCCCTTGCCCATCCTATGGTGGGCGGCGCGACTTTCGTCAGCAGCGGCCTCTGCAGTCCGTCTGCGTTTTTATTATTTTATGTGTATGTTTTTATGTAGTTTTTGTTATTTTTTGTTGGGGTATGTGTGTGGGGGGGTGGGGGTGGTGTGGGGGGGAGGGAGTAACTTTTAAATCTCTCCCTGCACGGGAGACCCGACCTTTTCTTTGTCGGTTCTCCGTTGTCGTTGGGGCTGCAACGAGGAGCGGCCTCCAACAGGAAGACCGGGGCTGTGGTGCCGACTACTCACCTCACCGTCGCGGAGCTGGCCGAGTCCAGAGCGGGTGGAGCTGTGGTGGACGCTGCTGCGGCCCGACCCCTGGAGATTCGGTGGCTGCAACTGCGGGTTTGGCGGACAGTGACACCGGGAGTCCGCGGGACCCTGGAGGGAGTCCGCTTTTCGGGGCTCCCGCAACGGCGACTTCTCCCGCCCGAGTTGTGGGGTTGAAGAGCTCCTGGAGCGGGGCCTTACATCACCGCCCCGCGCGGCTTGGAATGGCTGCGGGACTGCGAGTGCACGCCGGGGGCTCTAACATCTAGAACCCGGTGTGCGACCTTGCATCACCCGGCGTGGCTTTAATGGCCACGGGACAATTCGCCATCGCCCGCCGGGGGCTTTGACTTTGACTCTGACATCGGGGTGGGGGAGTGCAGTGGAGAGATAAGTTTTTTTGGCCTTCCATCACAGCAATGTGATGGATGTTTATGTAAATTATGTTGTGTCTTGGGTCTATTTGTTTGTAATGTATGGCTGCAGAAACGGCATTTCGTTTGGACCTCAAGGGGTCCAAATGACAATAAATTGAATTGTATTGTATTGTATTGTATTGTATCCTAACCGTGACCCAATTGTCTGCCTCCCGTGGTATTGGAGTGACCACCTCTCTATAACTCCTCTCTATGACCTCCTCACTCTCCCAGACCAGACAGAAGTCATCGAGCTGCTGCTCCAGGTTCCTAACACGGTCCCTTAGGAGCCCCATCTTGACGCACCTGTCGCAGATGTGGACGTCTGGAAGGCGACCAGACTCCATGATTTCCCACATCTGACATCCAGAACAATAAACTGCCCTGGCCCTCATTCTCCCCCCCCTTACCCAGGTTACAATACAAAGTGCTGTTCAGAAATCAGCAGGGATCTGACTCCCAATCAGCTGCTTCCTCTAGTCCGCTTCCACCAATCAGCGGCTTCCTCAAGCCCACTTATTTAGAAGTGTGATGGAACATTGCAGAGTGGGCACTCCACCCGCTCCAACCGCCATTAGGCCATTTGGCCCATTCAGTCCACTCTGCCATTCAATCGTGACTGATTGAATCCTCCCTCATCTTTCTAAACTCCAGCGAGTACAGGCCAAGTGCCATCAAATGCTCACCATATATTAACCTAATTCTGCCCGGAATCATTCTCGTAAACCTCCTCTGAACCCTCTCCTATGCCTGGACAACCTTCCTCAGATCTGGGGCCCAAAACTGCTCACAATATTCAATTGTCGTCTGACCACTGCCTTATAAAGCCTCAGCATCACATCCCTGCTTTTATATTATATACCTCTCGAAATAAATGCTTGCATTGCATTTGCCTTCCTTACTACTGATTTTACTTGCAAATTAACTTTTTGGAAATCCTCTATCAGCACTCCCAAGTCCCTTTGAACCTCTGTGCCACTCTTCTGAAAAACAGTGCTATGACGTATTTTATGCCCAGCTGAAAAAAACGGAATTTTATTGGATAAACTGCACCTCCAACAGCACATCAGTACAGCATTCTCTCACCATTGCACTAAAATTCCTATCCATACAAAAAAAACACAAGTATATGCAGATGATCAGACATTTTAAGAACATTATGAAATAACTAACACTGCATCCGTGCTTTAAAAACGAGTAATCAGACAGTGAACACTTTGATTGTATTATTCAATAAAGGAGTTAATAGTTATGTGCAAATGCCCTTCTACCAATGATAAATGGCATACATGATGAACAATAATAAGAATGCATGCATTTGAACAACTGTCCATGGTTTTGTGCAATACAGTAGTGTGATTTATGCTGGTAGTTGTCTGATCATGAAATTTGCTCCTATTAAATAGGAGCCCATCATAAAGGCTCTTAAAATTTAGTAATAAAAATATATATTACCTGTGTCCATTCATTAATCTGTGGATCATAAGATTCCATAGTGTTTAGATACGTTTGTCCATCATATCCGCCAACTGCATATAGTCTATCTCCAAGGAGACAGACTCCAACTGCATCACGAGGGGCACTCACTGAAGCTATCATTGTCCAGGTGTCAGTTTTGGGATCGTATCTGATGTGAAAATGGTAAAATAACATGATGATCATAAAAAGGTTCAATGCCATTTTAATGTAAAGTGACAATAAATACCAGTTTATCAATAAATAAGTATAACATCATATCTATAAGTAAGGTTTCATTTGAATGGTAAGTTGAAATAAGTTATAGATATATTATCATGCTGGATGTATAATATTGCCAGCACTAACATTTGGATAGTAAATCCATCAGTCAAGTATACTGGGCAGCATAGTGGCACAGCAGCAGAATTGCTGCCTTACAGCACCAGAGAACTGGGTTCAATCCTGACTACAGGTACTAACTGTATGGAGTTTGCATGTTCTCCCTGTGACTGCAAGGGTTTTCTCCAGGTGCTCTGGTTTCTTCCCACATTCCTAAGACTTGCAGGTTTGTAGCTTATTTGGATTATGTAAATTATCCCTAGTGTGTAGCGTATGGGTGATTGGATTGGTAGTCGGTGCAGACTCAGTGGGCAAAAGGCCTCTTTTCACACTGTATCTCTAAACTAAACAATATATATTTTAGTAGACAAAAATGCTGGAGAAACTCAGCGGGTGAGGCAGCATCTATGGAGCAAAGGAAATATGTTTTGGGTCAAGACCCTTCTTCACACCTGGAGTATTGCGTACAGTTTTGGTCTCCTAATCTGAGTAAAGACATTCTTGCCATAGAGGGAGTACAGAGAAGGTTCACCAGACTGATTCCTGGGATGTCAGGACTTTCATATGAAGAAAGACTGGATATACTCGGCTTGTACTCGCTAGAATTTAGAAGATTGAGGGGGGATCTTATAGAAACTTACAAAATTCTTAAGAGGTTGGACAGGCTAGATGCAGGAAGATTGTTCCCGATGTTGGGGTAGTCCAGAGCAAGGGGTCACAGTTTAAGGATAAGGGGGAAATCTTTTAAGACCGAGATGAGGAAAACATTTTTCACACAGAGTGGTGAATATCTGGAATTCTCTGCCACAGAAGGTAGTTGAGGCCAGTTCATTGGCTGTATTTAAGAGGGAGTTAGATGTGGCCCTTGTGGCTAAAGGGATCAGGGGGTATGGAGAGAAGGCAGGTACAGGATACAGAGTTGGATGATCAGCCATGATCATATTGAATGGCGGTGCAGGCTCGAAGGGCCGAATGGCCTACTCCTGCACCTATTTTCTATGTTTCTATGTTTCAGATTGATGTGGGGGTGGGGGGGGGGGGGGGGGGGGGGCAGAGGGAAGAAGAAAGGACGAGGCAGAGACAGTGGGCTGTGGGAGAGCTGGGAAGGGGAGGGGAATGTAGGAGTAATCAAGATTTAAATTGGATGAGAATGATTTAAAATGCCACTCAGATGTTTGGGTATTGGTGATGCTTATGTTTATAATTTACTATAATTTGAAACATGCAACACTTTAGAACAAATTTGGTGGAATATTATAAAGCATTATGAATAATGAACATTTTTATTAAATATTGACGAATTTCCACTGGGTTAATTAAACCACAGACACCTACTCGAGACAGCTCAAAGTAGATTGATGCCTCAACAGATCAGTTCGAAGGAAGCAGCATTAGAATAATGAACCTTTCTGTAAATAAGCAATTTTTCAACCATTACAGAAATAATATCTGTATCTCAAAGATGATGTTCCATTATTCATTCCGACCATGGAAAATTGGTACCATGTTTCATATAGTTGCTTGTTTGTAAACTTTAATATCCTTGTCCTACAAAATAACTATTTTGATCTTAGAGTCATAGTGAGATAATCAGGAAAGTGGCCCAGTAATAATCCTACCATAATCTTACTTTTTCCAATCTATTGCCAGTTTGCACCAAACTTGGGTGATGGGAAGAGGAAGATGCTGTGAATAAAACTATTCCGGATTGTGCACATTTTGTACAATATTTTAAATATGAAGTGTCACAATTTTATTTCAATCTTTTACCTTTCTACACAGTCCGAAAGCCGAGAGCAGTGGTTTGAAGCTGGAGCATCATGGCCTCCGACTGCATAAAGGAAACCATCACAGGTTGCCACACCCACACCTCCTCTCCTCTTGGACATGGGTGTGCACATACTCCATTTATTGGTGTGTGGATCATAGCATTCTATAGATTTGAGGCAAGCACTTCCATCGCGACCCCCAACAGCATACAGCCTGTTGACAAAGTAAAATCTGCTCAGAAAATCTGTATTATGGCCTCAACAATGCTGATAACTAAAATCACCAGATGTGGAGTCTTACAACACATTTGGAGATGATGTGGTCCATTGTTTCTGTCAGCTCTTTGAAAGAGTAAGTTTATTAGGCCCACTTTGCAATTTTACTTTCAACGCTTTTCAGTTCATCTTAAAAATTAGTCAGCTTAGAATATATGATGTCAGATTAAAGGTAGACGGAAAGGCTCTTTGAATTTGCCCTTCCATTCTATAAGAACATGGCTGGTCTAATCTTTGACTTCAAAACTTTTCACTGCACTGACACGTAGGACAATAATATACCTAAACCTAAACCACTTACATTTTGCAATACTCTGATCTAAACATCTATGCATCTCAGTTGTAATTCTATTGAATGTGATCTTTTGATTGTATATGATTCCATAACTTTGAGGGGAGAAATTAAGTCACTCAAGTTTGTTGAATCTTGCCAATATTTTCTCTGTAATTGTCCCATACAATACATCTTACATTCATATAACATCGCAATTTAATAAAATACCCATGGCACTGCACAAGAGGATTGAAGTGAAGTGGGCAACAAATTGATATTGAACTACACTAAGATCTATTATGACAGGTACTTGAGAGATTTCAAAATGAGTTTTATGGAGTATCTATCTATACTATTACTAAAACTCTCATCTTGACCACTTCGGTCTGCATTGTAATTAAATTTACGCAAAAACACCACCGTATATCGCTAGGATTTTTTCGCCACCTTATCATTCTCATCTGTTTTGTTCTGATCAGTGAAATATGAGAAAAGGTATGAAGGTTTAAAAAATAGTGAGATCAGCAGATTGGTCTTCATGCATGTCAGTCACCATGAAGGTAATGACACTTCCAGCACTCGCTGGAGAATAAAATCCTGGAGGCGGGGCTGATTAAACAAGCCGTGCTGATTGAGCCCGCAACAGTGGAGTCGGGAAAGCCGCTGTGTGGAGTCGGGAAAGCCGCTGTGTGGAGTCGGGAAAGCCGCTGTGTGGAGTCAGAAGGTGCTGTGTGGTGCCACGGTCGGTAGCCGGCCGCTGAGTGGAGTTCCTCCCCCTCAAACCCCCACCCCCTCCACCCCACACACACCCCTTTCACCCTCCCCCCTTCCCCCCTCCCCGCTTCCCCCTCCCACTCCTCCCTACACACCCCCTGCCCCCCTCCCCCTTCCCCTCCACCCATCCCCCTTCCCCACTTCCCCCGTCCTCCCCACATCCCCCACACCACCCCCTCCCCCCACGCCACCCCTCCACCACACCACCCGTCCCCCCCTCCCCACCCTACCCCCCACACCAGCCCTCCCCCTCAAACCACTCCTCCCCCTCACACCAACCCTCCCCCCCACACCACCCCCTCTCTCCCACACCAACCCTCCCACCCACACCAACCCTCCCACCCACACCACCCCCTGGCCTCCACACCACCCCCTCTCCCCACACCACCCCCTCTCTCCCACTCCACCCCCCCCACACCACCCCCTATGTCAAATAATATGTGTGTGTTTATGATTGTGTTTATAGTTTGTTTGGTTGTTTGTTTGTTTGTCTTTTTGCACAAAGTCCGCGAGCATTGCCACTTTTCATTTCACTGCACATCTCGTATGTGTATGTGACGAATAAACTTGACTTGACCACCCCCTCGCCCCTACACTACTCCCACCCCCACACCACCCCCTCCCCCCACACCACCCCCTCGCCCCCACACCACCCCTCGCTCCTACACCACCCCCTCCCCACACACCACCCCCTCCCCACACACCACCCCCTCCCCACACACCACCCCCTCCCCACACCCACACCACCCCTCGCCCCCACACCACCCCTCCCCCCCACACCCCACACCACCCCCTCGCCCATACACCACTCCCTACCCCCACACCACCCCCCTCGCCCCAAACACCCTCCCCCCACACCACCCCCCCTCCCCCCACACCACCCTCCCCACCAAATCACCCCCCACACCACCTCTCTCCACACACCTCCACCCCCTCCCCCCACACACACCCCTTTCACCCTCCCCCCTTCCCCCTCCCTGCTTCTCCCTCCCACCTCTCCCTACACACCCACCTCCCCACACAAATCCTCCGCACACCACCCCCTCACCCCCACACCACACCTGCCCCCACAAACCCCCCCCCCCCCCCACACCCTCCCCCCCACACCACCCCCTCCCCCACACCAGAGTTATTGAAAACTGCCAGTTACAATGATAACAACATATTTGTTTGTATTTATTTTACTGGTATTGGCATGTCATCTACCATATTGTAATGACATCAGGTTGTCATCTAGCATCTTTGTTATCCTGAAATGATCCTAGTTGAATCCAGAACATCAGCTTTGCTTGTCCAGAGGATATCAGCATTGTGTAATGAGGCCCTGAATATTGATCAGGCCTTGACTAGTGATCAGGCCTTGAACATACAATGGCACAATGTGAGTGAGCCAGAAAAAGGCAAGCCACTGATCCCCTCTCAAATCCTTTGATAGCTGGCAAGGCCACATCCCACTTTTGTCAGTTGTCAAATATCTCAAATATATTTAAATATTCCTAAAACTCACAAAAAACCCGTAAAGTGTTAAAAACAAATAATTAAAAAATTAATCCAAATGTTTAAATAAGTAGCGAATTAAAACCTTGTAGGATTGCAAGGTGGTATGGGGTGAATACGAACTGTGTAGTCTACCTCTCTAGATTTGTTAAGATCTGATAGACGTGTCATAGATAAGTACTTATTGTTGTCATCAAGTAAACGTTAGTTTCTTATAAATGTAGTTGTTCATAGACTGTGGATATCGTCGAGTTTGCCAATACGTATTGACCACTTTAATTATTGTGGAACTGAGGAAGCAGTGGAAAGCTGACCTATTGATGGATAAGGAGACAAAAATGACCAGATCACGTACAGACTGAAGTTTTCTATCTTTGAATAACACGTGAAATAGATGGCTTTTTACACCAATTCAGCAGTTTCAAGATGCCTGTTACCATGACTACACTTTTAAAGTTCCAGATTTATTTACTTGCCTGAATTTAAATTCTTCTTGGCCTTATGTTGCTGGATCAATGATGTAGGCCTCTGGTCCAATAATTTAACATACACATTAGTTACATTGCAGTCCTCTTTTTTCTCTATTTCACAATGGTGACATTGATTCATTACATCTATCAATCAGAGAGTTAGTGCAATAGAGATGTGTTCAACCTGGAATACACTCTTGAAGCTGTATTCCCTACTCACTTGCCATTTAATGCTGCTACTCCCACTGTGCTCCGAGCAGTGGACATACTGGCCACAAAGGTCCACTGGCAGGCTTGTGGATCCCACCTTTCTACTGTGTTTAGGTAACTCCAGCCATCGTGGCCACCGACTGCATACATCGGACCTTCTAACACAGCGACACCTGGAAAAGATCGAAAAATGTTCATGTAATGGACAGAAACAGATCAAGAGGCACAGTGTGTGCTGATAATGTTACACAGGCCAACTGCCTTTCCCCGTCAGTTGTGGAATATGATGCTCCCTGCAATAGCATGCACCAGTTCGAAGTTGGTGTAAAGCTGTCCCACACAGTAGTACAAATCAAAAAAAAATTGAAAATACTCAACAGACAGGCCGTAACTCTGGACACAAAACCAGAGTTCACACTTCAGGCTAATCAGTTGAAGAGAAGGAAAAATATACTTAAAACCAAATGGAATCCACAATTTTTTAATTATCATGAATGGAAAGGATTGAGAGACAGGGAATTATAAATTCTGCACTATTCTGTCTACAGGTACAGTATTGTCTAACCAAAAAATAATGTTACTAAATTTCAGTTTTCTAGCCCTTGTAGTATGTACCAGTTATCTAAACCAATCCAGAGGGATGCAATTACAGTATGTGCCTTGAATTCAGCTTTGGCATGTATTCTGATGAAGCACTAGGATTCAGGTTGGTATAGAGCGTATCCTCTTCCTTGAGTACTTTATCCAACTCAAGATGATTAGGTTAGTATTACCACATGCAAATAACATGTTTAATGTTGCTATAATTCCACTGATGATTGGGTGGTGAAAAAATAAACATTATCTGGTTTCCACTGACCATAGCCAGGTTGGATTTCAATTATATATCCAAGCATACCTCTCACCCATAGTGTTCACTTTTGTTTACTCTTTTTCCCAGTGCTCGTGATCCAATTCTGCTTAGTGTTACAGCAATAAAATCTGCCTTTTATCATTCATCACATGGATTTATTTTTTTGACAGAATGGAATAGCAGAGAGAGATATAAGATATAGTAAACCATTGCAGCTTTAGCCTGCCATTTATTTAGAGAAATAACAATAGCAGGCATTTCACAGAAACTTT
Source organism: Amblyraja radiata (assembly GCF_010909765.2). Classification (NCBI taxonomy): domain Eukaryota; kingdom Metazoa; phylum Chordata; class Chondrichthyes; order Rajiformes; family Rajidae; genus Amblyraja; species Amblyraja radiata. The sequence continues at coordinate 78,579,066 of NC_045961.1, read as the reverse complement.
TGAAAATCAGTCTGAAGAAGGGTCCTGACCCAAATTCCCTCTGCACTTATATAGAACAGTACAGCACAAGAACAGGCCCCTCTCACCTCAAAGCTGCACTGCCTGACCTGCTGAGTTACTCCAGCACTTTGATTTTGTTCAAGATTCCAGGATCTGCAGCACCTTGTGTCTTCATTCCACAGAAAATTAACAACAATAATGACTATATATCAAACTAGTCAAAAGACTCTTCACAATTTTACTTGATATTCAATATATTGTAGTTTAATTTTAATTTGATCCTAAACATTTATTTTTCCTTCTCGACCCTTCTTTTAGGTTTCATGATTATTTTATTTCCCCTTCCAAAAATACCTTGTCTCCTGACATAGATGTTCCCATCGCTGCTGATGAAATGCAGCATTTTAAGCCTCTGTCCCACTTGGGCAACCTCCACCGCGACCGCTGGCGACCTTAAGCGACTTTAAAAAAAAATCAAGGTCACGGTGACCTACGACCTCCTACGACCTTCCACGACTATGCACGACCTCCTACAAATATGTTGAAGACCTCCCTTGACTATGAAGAAGACCTCCTTCGACCTCCTTCGACGCCCGGAGACTGGCTTCGACCATGTACGTTTTACTCGTGGATGGTCTCTGGCAAATTGGTCCACGAATGAGCACGACCCTCTTCCACCTCAGAGGACCACACCGAAAACCAACTACGACCAGTGACGAGTGTCTACAGCTCAAATGATCACTTGATAAAATGATGTCATGTCTGCATTTTTTTCTCACTAAAAAATGCCTCCCAGGTTTTATTTTAAATCATTCTGAACCATGCAAGCAAGGAAGGAACTAGTTTGGAGGATGTTAGTAAAAATACAACTACTGCTGTTTGCAGTAGCCCTTTTGCTTCAGCAGCCTTTTAAGAAAGGCAGAAGGGGAAGAGCAAGGGTGAAGAGGAAGCACAAGAAGAGGTCTCAACGGGTGAACGAAGATGATGTGATGGACTGTCCACCACCAGATGACTGGAAGAGAGTGGCGCTGGGCTTTGACAATGGGTCGCGGGCAAACTCGCCAGAGGTCGCAGTGGAGGTCCCCCAAGTGGGACAGGGGCTTTATTCATCCAAACCTTTCTAACTGTATTTGAGCCTAATTTATCACCTCGAGTATGCTTGTAAAGCTCCTGCACGTTAGTAACAATGCACACACAAACACACATAGCTGGCAGACTTGATAACTATGGGGGCCACAATGACTCCGTTTTTTCCTCTCCTTGTGTAGCTAAATGCACCATGGGGGCTGAGATCCACCAATTTAATTAAGATGAATCCAAACACAGAATTATTTTTAGCATTGAGACTCAGAACTTGTGAGCAAGATAATTATGATGCATGAGAGAATATTAATGGTGTATAACATGACTACTCAGATCAGCCTTTAACAATGCTGTTAAATAATAAAAAATGATAATTCAGATTAATATGGTCTGTTTTCCCTGAAAAAAACACTTTATAAAGAGTGGACATTAGTAATGAACTTAAGAGAATGATACCAGAGATCCCGCATAAACCAGAAACATAGAAATTATATAAAGCTGTATATATAATTTGATCATTAAAATTGTCCGAAGAGTTTTTGCAAATAGGTGCAAATGAATGGATGATGAGAAAGAAAAGGGACAAAGGAAAGCTTGGTCAAAATAGTTTTGTCTCCGTCTTCAGAGAGTGCACATAAATATTGGGTGAGATTATGCTTGTCTCCTTCTAATGGATCCCCAGAGAATTGTTGGCTGTCTTCTCCTCACTAATCAGCTTGTCTCTGAAACAAATGTCTGTGTTTTAAAGCACAGACGTTGGAGAGGGGTTGTAGCTGGGAGTCATGTACATTAGACCTCCTGTTCACCACCAAATCCAGGAATAGGGCTCAGGTGCAGAACACATTTCCCATCGGCAACCATCACTAAACCCCCTCCCTTCTTCTGGCTTCTGGCTTCTGGCTTCATGCCAGGGAGAGAATGTATTTAAAACTTCATCACTTCATATGTCATAAGAGCAGAATTAGGCCATTCGGCCCATTGAGTCTGCTCCCCACATTCAATTATGGTTGAACTATCTTTACCTCTTAATCCCATTCTCCTGCCTTTTCCCCATAGCTTTTGAGACACTTAAAGCCCTGTCTCACGGTAGGAGCTGACCCACGAGGTACCCTGAGTGAAAGACTCGTGGTTGTGTACGAGATCCCAAGTGTATGATCAAGAGTTTAACCGAGTTCCCATGGGTATGACAAGTTTGCCGTTTACTGGTCATTTCTGCGATGTTCCAAATTCGTCTTTAGCCAATCATGAGCCAATCCTGATTGAAGGTCTGTTTTAATAAGCAACAGTGTTAAAGAAGACATCTCCATCCTGCGGCTTTGATTTAAAGATAGAATTCAGCGTGGCCGCATCTATTGATGTGACCTACAAAGGGAAAATGCGCACCATCCAGTGCCAGAGCAGATATACTTATGATTTGTTTGAAACACACAGGTTTGATATATTTTAATTGAATTTACTGCTATGTCTACACACTGCGGGGAGACGGGAGATGAAATAATTGAATATGGACGGATGTGCACATCAGATTGTTGAGAGACGGAGCTCAGGGTTCGCCTCCTGAGCTGCTTTGGTGCCCAGGCGTGAGTTGAGGTGGAGAGAGGTTGGAGGGGGGGGATGTGCGGGCGTCTTTAATCTGTCTGGGGTGACATGGCTCTTGGGTTAGGCTGGGATCATTCTCTGCGGGATGATCTTAGTGCGGGAGACAAGTGTAGGAGAGGTGTACTGACTGTGTGGGCAGACACATTGGTAGTGATTGCCCACCAGTCTCAAAAGCTGCTGTGTCTCCCTGTCCCTGGGATAGCAGGGGGCGATCAACACAGCACAATACCCCCCTCTCATGCACTATTGTAGGTCTCCTTTGCACGTTGGTGTTTCTGTCTTTCTCCACTCATTGTTGTCCCTGTCTGTCGCCACCCCCACCCACACCCCTCTGCTTCCCGGCCATGTGTGTGACCCCTTCCCTCCCCTCTCCAGCTCCCCGCCCATTGCACCGGGCGCGGGGGCTTTGCACTGTCTTCACGTCGGCGATGCCAGCAGGTTAGTGCCAGTCGCCCCGGGGCAGGTGCTCGGGGGCTCTCTCCCAGAGTGGCCCCAGACCTGGGGAGGGGGGAGGGGGAGGTGGGAGTTCGCAGGCACGCCGGCTCTGCCACACCAGTCTGTAATATAAGTGAAGATTTATTGACCAAAACTGCTGGAGCATTGCTGAATATTGTTCGTCCACCATTGTGACTTTGGTGGCTTCAGCTGGTAATAGCATAGGTCTGTTAACAATGACCTATATGGCACTTGCGAGGTTACTACTTTGCACGTTGTAAGTTCTGATAATGCAAAGGCCCAATTGCACAGCTGAAACGCAGCTGCTATATTGCCAATTACACTTGATGAACAGAAGACTGTTACAGGCTTCTATTGATTCCAATCTCTTGCCCCTGGGCGCGTCACAGATAAATTAATGGTTAAAGGTAAAACCAAATAATCAATAAATGTAGTTGGTATCAACTTAAATTTAACTGGATGGATGAGGAACCTCAATTTCTCAAATCTAGTTGTAGCTGAAACAGTTGAACACAGCGTTTAGAATATCATCCAGATAAGCCCTAACAAGTGTTCAAAAGGGAACTGCAGATGCTGGAATATCGAAGGTACACAAAATTGCTGGGGAAACTCAGCGGGTGAAGCAGCATCTATGGAGCGAAGGAAATAGGCGACGTTTCGGGCCGAAACCCTTCTTCAGACTGATAGGGGGTGGGGAAAGAAAGAAGGACAAAGGGAGGAGGAGGAGGAGCCCGAGGGCGGGCGGATGGGAGGGTGGGAGGAGACAGCTAGAGGGTGAAGGAAGGGGAGGAGACAGCACGGGCTAGCCAAATTGGGAGAATTCAATGTTGATGCCATAGGGACGCAAGGACCCCAGACGGAATATGAGGTGCTGTTCCTCCAATTTCCGCTGTTGCTCACTCTGGCAATGGAGGAGACCCAGGACAGAGAGGTCGGATTGGGAATGGGAGGGGGAGTTGAAGTGCTGAGCCACCGGGAGGTCAGGTAGGTTATTGCGGACTGAGCGGAGGTGTTCGGCGAAACGGTCGCCCAACCTACGCTTGGTCTCACCGATGTAAATCAGCTGACATCTAAAGCAGCGGATGCAGTAGATGAGGTTGGAGGAGATACAGGTGAACCTTTGTCGCACCTGGAACGACTGCTTGGGACCTTGAATGGAGTCGAGGGGGGAGGTGAAGGGACAGGTGTTGCATTTCTTGCGGTTGCAACGGAAAGTGCCCGGGGTGGGGGTGGTGCGGGAGGGAAGGGAAGAATTGACGAGGGAGTTGCGGAGGGAGCGGTCTTTGCGGAAGGCAGACATGGGGGGAGATGGGAAGATGTGGCGAGTGGTGGGGTCACGTTGGAGGTGGCGGAAATGGCGGAGGATTATGTGTTGTATTTGCCGGCTGGTGGGGTGAAAGGTGAGGACCAGAGGGACTCTGCCCTTGTTGCGTGTGCGGGGATGGGGAGAGAGAGCAGTGTTACGGGGTATGGATGAGACCCTGGTGTGAGCCTCATCTATGGTGGCGGAGGGGAATCCCCGTTCCTTGAAGAACGAGGACATTTCCGATGCCCTGGTATGAAATGTCTCATCCTGGGAACAGATGCGGCGTAGGCGGAGGAATTGGGAGTATGGGATGGAGTCTTTACAGGGGGCAGGGTGGGAAGACGTGTAGTCCAGATAGCCATGTGAGTCAGTGGGTTTATAATGTATGTCGGTCAGGAGTCTGTCCCCTGCGATGGAGATGGTGAGGTCAAGGAATGGTAGGGAAGTGTCTGAAATCGTCCAGGTGTATTGGAGTGCCGGATGGAAGTTGGTGGTGAAGTGGATGAAGTCAGTCAGTTGTGTGTGGGTGCAGGAGGTGGCACCAAAGCAGTCGTCAATGTAGCGGAGGTAGAGGTCGGGGATGGGGCCCTGGTACGCATCGAACAAGGATTGTTCAACGTACCCGACAAAGAGGCAGGCGTAGCTGGGGCCCATGCGTGTGCCCATAGCTACGCCTTGTGTTTGGAGGAAATGGGAGGAGTCAAATGTAAAGTTATTGAGGGTGAGGACCAACTCCGCTAAGCGGAGGAGAGTGTCAGTGGCTGGGTATAGGTTGCTCCTCTGGTCGAGGAAGAACCGGAGGGCTCTGAGGCCATCCTGGTGGGGGATGGAGGTGTAGAGTGACCGGACATCCATGGTGAAGATGAGGGGGTGAGGGCCCAGAGAGTGGAATGCGTGGAGGCGGCGGAGAGTGTCTGAGGTGTCTAGAACATAGGTGGGGAGGGATTTGACCAAGGGGGATAGGATGGAGTCAAGGTATGTGGAGATGAGTTCGGTGGGGCACGAACACGCAGAGACAATGGGCCTGCCGGGAGAGCCGGGTTTGTGGATTTTGGGGAGAAGGTAAAAACGGGCCGTGCGGGGCTGGGGAACGATGAGTTTGGAGGCTTGGTCAGGTAGGGCGTGGGAATTGATGAAGTCGGTGATGGTGCTAGAAATGGTGGCCTGGTGCTCATCAGTGGGGTCATGGTCCAAGGGTAAGTAGGAGGAGGTGTCCGAGAGTTGGCGCGTGGCCTCAGCTTTGTAGGGATCGACGCGCCAGATTACCACGGCACCTCCCTTGTAGGCTGGTTTGATGACCCAGTCTGGGTTTTTGCGGAGTGATTCGATGGCAGTGCGTTCAGAGGGGGAAAGATTGGAGTGAGACAGGGGAGTGGAGAAGTTGAGGCGGTTGACGTCGCGGCGGCAGTTCTGAATGAAGAGTTCCAGAGCCGGGACTTTCTGAGGGGGGTTCCACGAGGAGGGGGTGCATTGGAGACGGGAAAAGGGGTCATCATTAGGGGGCGAGGACTCCTTCCCATGGAAGTGCGCTGTGAGGCGGAGACGACGGTAGAAGCTCTCCAAGTCATGGTGGGCGCGGAACTCATTGAGATGGGGACGGAGGGGGACAAAGGTGAGACCTCTGCTGAGGACAGACCGTTGGGTGGGGGAGAGGGGGAGGTCGGGGGGGATGGTGAACACCCGGCAGGGGTGGGAGTTGGGGCCAGAGGAAGGCAGGTGGGTAGACTGGGGACGGGGCGATGTGTGGGGGGGGGGGGTTGTGGGTGTTGGAGAGGTGGTGGGTGGTCAGGGGGTGGGGGGGAGAGAGGGCTGTAAGGTGGGTGGGGAAGAGCGGGTGTGACATGGTTGGGGGGGGATGGGGGAGGGTCAGTGGAGCAGCCACTGAGGTTAGCACGGCTGGGCAGACGGGCGCTAGGACCCGGTGGAATTAAGTCCAGGAGTGTGGGAGTAAGCAGCGTGAAGGCTGCAGGCCCAGTGCAGAGTCCAGGCTCCAGGTAAGGCGACGGCTATGGGTTGCTGGAGGGGGGTGGAGTGGCGCGGGTCAACGGACCCGATGGTCGGAGTCCAGCGGCGCGGGTCAATGGACCCGATGGACGGAGTCGAGTGGCACGGGTCACCGGACCCGATGGTCGGAGTCCAGTGGTGGTTGAGTCGGGGTCCGCGGGCAAAAATAACAAGTGTTTTTGAGCTCTGAGCAGTTCCAGCACTGGTTTAGTAATTTGGTAGATGACCTGGGAGCTGAAGTAGCCCATTTGCAATGCATTAACTGTTATCCTTGCCCCATCCAGATAAATTCCAAATGTCTCCTGGGATCCCTGTGAATGGGACCTAAATAGTATGCATCTTTGAAATCGATGCATGCCATAAAGATGTTAAGGAAATCAGTCTGTTAGACAGTAACAAAGTTTCATACACTGAAAAATCTATGTTGCACATGCGAGTTAAATCAATTATGAACCGACATCCTCCATCTTTCACAATGAACAGGCCACGCCTGCCATGATTCCGTGCTTGCCTTGAATGACAACTCTGGTCAGATTCCCGAGCCTGTCTCGAAAGGTGATCCTGGCCATAATACTGAGCCTGCCTCGAAAGACAACTCTGGCCATAATACTGGGCCTGCCTTGAAAGGTTCTCCGGCCATAATTCTGAGCCTGCCTCGAAAGACAACTCTGGCCAATTTCAAAGCTTGTCTTAGAAGGCAATCCTGGCCGTAATACTGAGCCTGCCTCGAAAGACAACTCTGGCCATATTTCTGAGCTTGTTCCGGAAGGCAATCCTGGCCATAATACTGAGCCTGCCTCGAAAGACAACTCTGGCCCCAATTCCAAGCCAAGCTTGGTACCTTTATATACTGTGCAATAATAACCCAATCTCATATTATTATTTTAGTATATAACTGATCTGAATCTCATGTTATCATAGTCTTTTGTACAAAAACAATTGTAAATATTACCAACTTGTAAATGGTCGACTTACCCCATGTTTCGGAAGAACCAGACCCACCTACCTCCATGCTATGTTAGCTTTCATAGCAAAAGGATTTGAGTATAGAAGCAGGGAGGTTCTACTGCAGTTGTACAGGGTTTTGGTGAGACCACACCTGGAGTATTGCGTACAGTTTTGGTCTCCAAATCTGAGGAAGGACATTATTGCCATAGAGGGAGTGCAGAGAAGGTTCACCAGACTGATTCCTGGGATGTCAGGACTGTCTTATGAAGAAAGACTGAATAGACTTGGTTTATACTCTCTAGAATTTAGGAGATTGAGAGGGGATCTTATAGAAACTTACAAAATTCTTAAGGGGTTGGACAGGCTAGATGCAGGAAGATTGCTCCCGATGTTGGGGGAAGTCCAGGACAAGGGGTCACAGCTTAAGGATAAGGGGGAAATCCTTTAAAACCGAGATGAGAAGAACTTTTTTCACACAGAGAGTGGTGAATCTCTGGAACTCCCTGCCACAGAGGGTAGTCGAGGCCAGTTCATTGGCTATATTTAAGAGAGTTAGATGTGGCCCTTGTGGCTAAGGGGATCAGAGGGTATGGAGAGAAGGCAGGTACGGGATACTGAGTTGGATGATCAGCCTTGATCATATTGAATGGCGGTGCAGGCTCGAAGGGCCGAATGGCCTACTCCTGCACCTAATTTCTATGTTTCTATGTTTCTATGGTTACCGGTGGTCTATGGTAAGCTCAACGGCCCCTGATGTGGGTTCTATTCCCGTCCTTGATTGAAGAGTAGGAATGGTAGTGTATGTGGATTCCATATTTTCTGAGACCGGTTTGGACCTTGGCCTGAAAGGCCTCTGCCCAGCTTTCAAGCTGCCACCAGTTTCAGTGAATTGCTTACTGCCGATGAGGCATGGGGTGTGTCATCGCCGATACGATGAACGTTGGTACTTGATCAGTCCGTCAGCTTTACCTTCCTTATCCAGGTATACCTGTTGGATAAGTCTTACCTGAAGAGAAGATTTGGCGTCTGGTTTCATTTCCTCCATGTCACCCCTGATAGCGCTGTTCACTGCCAGCACGTGTAGCGTGAGGGGAAACTCTGGCCCCTTCCGGGTTTTCTGCCAATGGCTGGAACCAATTCTTCCGGCAGTACCCCTTCGCTTGCGAGTATTTCTTCGCACTCCCCTCCACAGAGAGGGAAATTCGTAGGTAGCCCTGAAAACAGGTGCTGCCGCAGGCCCCTGAGGATACCTGCGCTGACATGGCCTCTCCTACGGACCTATATCAGGACTTTTGCTCTGTCAGACTGAAACTGACCCTGAATGCTCCCCTCCTCAAAGATAGAGACATTGTGCAGCCCTGAAACAGGTGCCGCTGCCGCAGGCCCCCGAGGAGACCCGCACTGATAACTCCCTCCTATGGAGTATATCATAGTGGAGCACCTCTCCATCAGGTGCTCCATGTGGGTTAGAACGTTCAAAGACGTTATCCATTGAAGGAGGGGATCCTCTCCATCAGGAATCCTCCTGGCCCGACACGTTTTGAGTTAACGGGCCTCTTCCTTACGCTCCCCTCCTCAGAGAGGGAGATATAATTTAGTGGCTTATCCTCCAAGCGGGGTTGCCCAGGTGCTACCGGCACCAGTCTGAAGCCACTGGCTCCACCGCCAGCAAATCGAAAGGCGAATTCGACCGCCGCCCGCTATCCTCACTTCTGCGGTCTCCGTAGTGGGTTCCCCGCGGTCCATGGCCGGGATTCCCCGAGGTCATGACCGGAATTCCCTGCGGTCCATGACTGGTGTAAGCAGAGATTCCTGCAATAGAAAACATAACCTGGGAATAAGTTTAAAACTTACCTTCAGGTTTAAACTTACCGCTGAAAGGAGCATCGCCCCTGCCAGTCAGTCGTTGCGCAATACGGTAGACATAATGACGCGCATGCGGGCTGACGGCCTTCTTCACGTAGTCACTCACGTGACTCCGAAGTAAAATAGCACTCTGACTCCCTGTGCAAACTTAATGCTAACATTACTGAAGTAAACTTTATCTCCTCAAGGGAAAGTGACTGGTAGATTAACCTTGAAATGGAATTGTAACCTGAGATTCAAACCAGTCACAGGAAAGATAAATCAGATGCAGATTAAATTATCTTGCGATTTTACTGGTAAGTGTATTCATAACCACTTGTGACACCATCAGACATGCATGGCAGCAACAGACATTTTACAACCTCACTATAACCACCTTAATTGCCTAATTACTCCATCTGTGATATTGCCCTTTGAATCTGGTGAAAAACTACAAAATAAACAGGCTTTTTTTTATTCAAGACTTAACTAAATTAGATTCACCTACTAATGTGAAATAAAATAAGCCACATACAGCATGTGATTATTGTTGTTGAGATTCTGCAGAGGAAGATCAAGACACTGTTATTAATTGTAAATCAAATGGACCGAACAGAACTGAATTCAGATCCTTGGGCAAACTCTATTTGCTGTTCAAAGTGGTCACTAACCACTAACCACAATGCGGTGGAGGCCGGTTCTCTGGATACTTTCAAGAGAGAGCTAGATAGGGCTCTTAAAGATAGCGCAGTCAGGGGATATGGGGAGATGGCAGGAACGGGGTACTCATTGTGGATGATCAGCCGTGAACCCATTGAATGGCGGTAGCTGGCTCGAAGGGCTCAATGGCCTACTCCTGCACCTATTGTCTAGACAATAGACAATTGTCTAACGTACAGTTATCAATTGAGAAGTTGCTTGCTTAATAGCTATTTCATCACCATCATTGAACTGTGTGAGAGGCCTCAATTGCCTATACCATCTAACTTTATTTATACCAATCATTTTTAAGTTTCCTGTCAGCTGTTATAAGTCAAGATTATATCTGAAGCAATGGTAAACCAAAGATCAACAATCGCAGCATCTGCTACATTAATAAATGCCACAGGGAGAATGTGTTAACTGCACACAGTTCCTGCTATCAGAATTAAACCTATGTCGCTGGGGCTGTGAGAAGGCTGCACTGCCTGTAGCAGCACACTGTCATTTTTAATGGAGAGGAAGAACTGTGAGGTACTGAAGTAATCAACAAGATAATTTCCATTTTTTATAGTTTTCTTTAAATTATTTTGCTATTTTAAAGTGTTTGTTTCATATTTTACAAATTATATTTTTAAATAGTTATATTTTTTTAATGGTCCATTTTTGTTTATAAATTATGGGGCAATGTTGAGAGAACATGGAAAAGTACAGCATTGGAACCATGTCTGTGCCGAATATGATGCTAAACTAAACCAAATCTCATCTGTCTGATTAGTCATCTGACCATCTTTCTCCTGTGGCTATTTCTCCCTTGCTTTTTTCTTCCCTTGTGCAAAATTAGATTATTGGACTGTGGTGCTGACAGGATTTGGAAAAAATCTGTCCATTAAGAATGTGCTCCATTGAGCAGAATGAGGATAATCGACTGATTAAGAGGTGAAATTATGATGTAGGTATAGAACATTGTTCTCACTCATAGATCGTTCAAGGACATGAAGGTTTAAGAACTAGAAATTCACGAGTGTTGCAAGTAGATTTAATCATAGCTTATACTCAAGGACTAATGTTCAACAACTGTATTGTCTATAACTCTCATTTTGTACCATTGCTTTCCAGAGCAGACAGACATTCATCTCTATCAATGATTTGGTGTTATATAGCCTAACCTGACATGAACTCAGAAATTACAAACCATTTTGTGACATGGTGTCTTTTTTTCCCCCCCAAGGAATATCAATTCTGCCTGAGGATATTTAGAAACTCAAGTGCTGATGTCGTGTGAATGCAAGAAAATTATGTGGTTTTCTCCAAAGACCACACAAAGGGCCACCTCATCAATGAAGCAATACATATATGAAAACGCAGGCAGAATCACTGAGGCTTTTAAACCTGTCAGAGAATAAAGTAACTTGCAGATATTTTGGTGACGAACCGTCAATCTTTATTCATTGCAGGTTCAGTTTTTGAGTTTGAAGACCGACACCCAGGAGGTTAAAATTAATACATCATAAGCCGGCGATCCCATTGAGTACCTGAGTTCCTTTAATGTCCTCTTGGTGGAGTAAATACATGATTCAGATACACTTTGATGTAGAGAGCATGTCTGCGACTGACGTGAGTCTAGCCTAGTTTCATGCTCTTTTGAATAACAGAATGTCACTTTCAAAGCAGAACTAGAGTAAGTGATAATACTACCATTAATTGGTTGCAGTAATGATAAATACCACGATCAAAGCTTTAAGTTCAATACACCTTTTCAATATGATTTCTGAGTACACTCTGTCTGGTTACCCAAAAAGTTCACCATCTAGATTTTGTCTTTCCAATGACCTGTTTCTCAGTGAAAGCTTTGAGGCGGATCATATTAATCTTAGCCTGTGGTTTGTAAATACTGTTCACCCCAATTCACAGGGCATACTAAATTCATGCCACACCACACAGCCTCTACACCAACATCATCGCAATTCTTCTCCAAAGCAGAGGAACCACAAGCAACAGGTAGATCCTGCCCACCACCCACCTTAATGGCCTTATTCATTAAAAAAAACAGGTATACTGTAAAATGAAAAAACAAACACGTTTAAATCAAAAATTTTAATGAATGCTGAGGGACCCAAGGCTAAGGTAGATACCATATATCAGAAAAGCCAGGTATGGCATATCTAACCTCTTGGTTTGGCAATTTACAGAATGGTCTTGATTTCATTGGCACTTCTGAGGTAGATAAAAAGGGCAACAATATGTGCATCTAATCTCCAGTATGACCATGATTTAATTGCACAAGCTTATTCGTGGAAACACAATGAGGCACGCACAACTCGTGGATAAAAGTTCTTTATGAAGAGCAATAATCACATAGCAAGTCTTGCTGATTCGATTTTGAAATCCTCATATTTTTTCGTAATCTCTTCATCTTCTTCTGAAAGTTTCATTTCTGGAGATAGTCATTCTTAATTTGAATTGCTTTATCATTTGGCAATCAAACCTTCAGCCATCATGACCCTAAGCTCTAAAATTCTCAATTTAATTCTTTAAACGTCTCCACGTCATCTTATTTATTAACATTATTATTATTATTATTATTATTATTATTATTATTTATTAATGTATAATTTATTTATAATTTATTAATTTATCATTTATTAACAGATATCTACTGTATCGTTGTTAAAGATGTGACCTCATACATCGGCGAGACCAAACGTAGACTGGGCGATCGTTTCGCTGCACACCTTCGCCCAGTCCGCCTGCACCTACCTGATCTCCCGGTTGCTAAACATTTTAATTCTCCTTCCCATTCCCTCACCGACCTTTCTGTCCTAAACCTACTCCATTGTCAGGGTGAGGCTAATCGCAAATTGGAGGAACAACATCCCATATTTTTCTTGGGCAGTTTACAACCCAGTGGTATGAATATTGATTTCTCTAACTTCAAGCAACCCCTGCACTCCCTCTCTGTCGATCCCTCCCCCACCCAAGACCCACCAGGTTCCTGTTCTCACCTAGCAAACAGTTAACAATGGCCTGTTTCCTTTATCATTGTTACTTTGTTGCATATCTTTCATTCGTTTGTTCTATATCTCTCTACATCACTGACTATATCTCACGTTTTCCTTTCCCCAGACTAGTCTGAAGAAGGGTCTTGACCTGAAACATCACCCATTCCTTCTCTCCAGAATCAGCATCTGCAGTTCCTTCCTACAGCCTCATTTATGGTGCTCCTTAATACCTTCCTGAGATTGGATATCTGCTTTAATATCTCCATGTATAACTCAGATTTATTTTTCTGCTTAAGAAGATGCATACCTGCTTTAGAAGTTCTGTATTTGTGGAAACCTGTTAAAGTATTGGCTGCCTCCAATTGTATTATCTTCATATTAGCTGCATGATTAGTTCAATAATTATCATGTTATTAAATTACTTAGATAGTATTAACCTTGGTTCTTTAAAAGGAATATGGTTCGGTGAATGTTTTATAATCCTTTCAATCTGGGATTGGGGATGATTTATTAGCATGGATAGAGGACTGTCAAACCATAGACAATCTGAATAAATGATTAATTTTGGATTGAAAGTCATTAACTACTGCCGCAGGCATCAGCGTGAGGCTTGAAATATTTATAATCTAGGTTAATGATTTGATTGAAGGAAAGAGTAGCCAAATTTGCTGATGATCCAAAGAATGAGTACTTTTTGAAAAAAGGTACAAAGTGTCTGTCGAGGGATATAGATAGCTGAAATGAATGGACAAGAAGTTGGTAGATGGGGCGGGGGGGGGGGGGGGATGTGATTCCATCCACTCTGGAAAATGAAGTGAGAAACCAAGTTATTATTTAAATGGTGTGTGGCCACAAAATGCCAGAGTGCATAGGAATCTGAAGTTTCCAGAGCATAAATGAGGTAATCTGCAAGAACAACAGCTAATTAGATCGTTTTTTATTTATTGCAAGGGGCATGTGGTGAGACTATAGTGTTGGTGAGACAGCACCTGAAGCACTGTGCATGGTTTCTGCCTGCATATTTAAGAATAAATGTGGTTGCGTTGGAGAGAAGATTCACCAGGCTGTTTCTTCTGTGTGAAGAAAGTTTGAACAGGTTGGAAACTCAAGGAATTGCAGATGCTGGTGTACAAAAAAAGACACAAAGTGTGAGAGTAACTGGCAGGATCAGGCAACATCCCTGGAGTACATGGATATGCAATGTTTTGGGTTGGGACCCTTCTTCAGAATGTTGTGGGGGTGAGGGGGAGGGGGGGGGGGGGTAGCCAGAAGAGAGGTGGGGGCAGGACAAAGCGGTTGGTGGATACAGGTGATGAGGGTTTGGTTGGCAGATGGTTGGCCAAAGACCTGAGATAATTTGACAAAAATGTGAAATAAGGACGGAAGATGTGGCATTTGCAAAATGAAAAAAAAGGAGTATAGGTGGAAGTGGACAGGTGGGTGACAGAGTGAAATAGGGGGCAAGGGGATGGGGGTATGTGGTTGTTTGTAGGTCAGTTAACCAAAATTAGAACATTCAATGTTCACACCGTTAGGTTGTAAGCTACCCGAGCGAAATATGAGGTGCTGTTCCAGTTTGCATATGGCCTCACTCTGGCAATGGAAGAGGCCCAAGACATAAAGGTCAGCATTACAATGGGAAGGGGAATTAAAATGTTGAGCAAACGAGAATTCCAGCAGGTCTTGGCAGACCGAGCACAGGGAAACACTTCGTCTCACTGATGTAAGGAGGTCCCACAACAGGAATAACAATTGAGGTTAGAGGAGGTGTACAAGAAACTCTCACCTGGAATGACTGATAGTGTCCCTGGATTGATGTGAGGGAGGAGGGATAGGAATAGGTGTTACATCTCCTGTTGTTGCAAGGGAAAATACCTGGGGAGTGGATTGTTTAAGTAGGAAGGGTGAGTACACTAAGGAGTTGCAGATGGATTGATCTCTGTGTCAGGCAGAAACGGCTGGGATGGGAAGATGTTAATGATGGTGATATCATGTTGAAGGTGGTGGAAATGTCGGAAGTTAATGTGTTGGAAGCGGAGGTTGGAAGGTTAAAAGGTAAGGGAGCCATCCTCGTTCTGTCATCGAAAGGGGGAGTAAGAGCAGAACTGCTGGACATCGATGAGATGCGGGTGAGGAATCCATCTATGACAGCAGGAGGGAAACTACATTTACTAAAGAAAGAGGACATCTCAGATAACCTGGAATGGAAATCCACATCTTGGGAGTAGATACGGCTGAGACAGAGAAATTGAGAGTAGGGCGTAGTGTCTTTGCCAGAGGCAGGGTGGGAGGAGGTGTAGTCTAGATAATTGGGGGAGTCAATGAGTTTGTAGTAGATGTCATTCGATAATCTGTTCCTTGTGATGGAGACAGAGTAATCACGAAAGGGGAGAACGATGCCAGATATAGTGCATGTGAATTTGAGGGCAGTGTGGAAAGTAGTGGTAAAGTTAATGGAATCAACTAGTTCTGCACGGGTGCAAGAGGCAACCTCGATGCAATTATTGATGACAGTAGAGAAAGAGTTGGGGGATGGTGCAGTGTACAAGTACTGTTCGATATAACCGATATAAACACAGGCATAGCTGGGGCCCTTGCGTGTGCACATGATTACACCTTTAAGTTGAAGAAAGTGAGAGGAGTCAGAAGAAAAGTTGTGAATGAGAACACATCCTGCCAGGTGGAGGAGAGTGTTAATTGGGGAAAACTGAATGGGTCTTTCTTTAAGAAAGAAACGGAGGGCCTTGAGACCTTCCTGGTGGGGGATGGAAGTGTCAAGGGACTGGAAGTCTAGGGTAATGAAGTGGCAATTGGGGCATAGGAATTGAAAGTTATTGAAGAGTCAAAGGATGTGTGAGGTGTCTTGGATGGAGGTCGGAAGGGATTTGACAAGGGGAGGATAGGATGGAATTAAGGTATTTGGGGATGTGTTCTATGTGGCAGAAGCAGGCAGAAATAATGGATCTGCTAGGCAGTCTTGTTGTGGATTTTGGGAAGGAGATAGATGTGGACAGTGCAGAGCTGGGGAACTATAAGATTGTTAGAAGTGATGAAATTGGTAACAGTCTAGGAGATGATAGTTCCACTGCGGGTCATGGTCAAGGTGTAGTTATGAGGAAAAATGTCAGAGAGGTTGCGCCTGGCCTCAGCATGGTGCAGGTTAGCCTGTTGGACTACCACAGGAGACAAAAGCCTGTATCCACCCATCACCTGCCAGACGTTGTCCTGCCCACCTCTCTTCCAGCTTTTACCATGCCCACCACAATCAGTCTTAAGAAGGGTCCTGACCTGAAATGTCACCTAGCCATATTCTCAAGGTACTGACCCGAAATGTCACCTATCCATGTTCTCCAGATTATGACCTGAAATGTCACCTATCCATGCTCTCCAGATTATGACCTGAAATGTCACCTATCCATGCTCCCATAGATGCTGCCTGACCCATTGAGTTACACATGCTGAGGCACTTTGCATTTTTTTTAGCAGGTTAAATCAATGCTCATTGAAAGAAAAGAATGAGATACGATCTTATTAAAATATATAAAACTGACTAGCTAGATGTTACAAAGAAGACAGCGTCTTCCAGAATGAAGAATGGTCCTGACCCAAAACATCACCCATCCCAATCTGAAGAAGTGTCCGGACCTGAAACATCCATCATCCTTTTTCTCCAGAGATGCTGCCTGACCCGCTGAGTTACTCCAGCACTTTGTGTTTATCTTGGGTAGATGCTCAGATGTTTCTGTTGGCAGGGTAACTAGAACTCGGAGGTATAGCTTCAGAATAATGGGTCTGCAATTTTTGACAGAGGTGAGCAAAATAAACTTCTCTTACAGGATCACGTCTTCGGATTTCTCTGCACCAGAGGGCCATGGAGGTGGAAGGCATACTCAAAGCTGAGACTGACAGGCACTTAAACTCTCCCCAAATCCAGGGTTCCAGGGTGGGAGCTGGAAAATGCTGCCAAATCCAAGACTGGCTGAGCCACAAACTACTGATTCACAGAGCAGGTTCGGAGAATCTAACTACACAATTCCTGCTCTTGTTTCATGTTTCCTTTGTGCATTTTACAACCATCAAAGGATCCCTGTGAAAATCTGCTTTGCTTTCATTGCATCAGTATGGAAATAGATAATTAATTTGTTATTTGTCTCATCATTGGTTAATTGCAAATATTATTAAGGCCCCAAGTGAACATGGAGTTAATTTTGATTTATTTTGCCTGGTACAAGCAGATTAACAAACATCATCAATTGTGTTGAGTTGCTTTACCACTGGGTGGCGACTAGCTCCATTCTGAACAGGGTCCTTTGCACTGTGTTCAAAGTATCTGCTTGTTTCAATGACAGACCTCTAATGGGACATTATGACTTAAATTGGCCCAATTTCATTTCATGTTCCAACAAGTTCCTCAGATCTCTGGGCACAACAGTTGAGTTGCTGCCTTGCAGCGCCAGAGACCTGGGTTCGATCATGACTATCGAGACCCGGGTTTGATCCAGAAGCTTTGGTTTCCTCCCACACTCCAAAGATCTACAGGTTTGTAGGCTAATTGGCCTGGTATAATAGCAAATAGTCCGTAGTGTGTATAGGATAGTGTTAGTGTACGGGGATCAGGTCATGCAGGCTGAAGGGCTTGTTTCCGCACTGTATTTCTAAACTAAAGTAAAGATGTTCTGAGCCTCAAAAGATTTGCATTATTTTGTTAAAATATTAAATAATTACAGGGTTCTGGAAAGCGTGTGGCTTAATTCAGTGTGTTACTTCCAACTTGTGTCAATGAGAAGAAAGAAGAGCTGGATAGATAGTTATTTAAATTAGTTTTGTTATTATTGTCTCATGAGGCCCAAGAGGCTATGAATTTTCCCAATGAAAGTACCCTCAATCTGTTGGACTGTTGCAGTTGCAGAGGTCCATGTGTTGGTATTGCATTGAGTTCACTTAAAGGGAGCAGTCCTTTTCACATGTCCATTCTTCATTCGAAGAGAAGAATGAGAAACGATCTTATTAAAATATATAAAACTGAACACTACGAACAGCTGCTTCCTAGTTTCTCCCATGCTGATGTCCAATGTATTAAGGGCCCTTTTACAGATGTCTTTAAGGTACAAGTTAGCAGTCAATTTGCCTATCCTCAGGGCTAGTTCCATCTGTTGAACATCTTCACCTATATGAATAATATTAATTTAATGTTAGGCATTTGCACTGTTGAAGAGTTAGAATGTCAGTTTGCAGGCAAAGGACAACTACCCTTCTATTGCTGCCGAATCCAAGACTGAATCAAATCGAATCCAAGAATCCCTCAACAACTTTTCCAATGACTCCCATTTCCTCCAAATCCAAGGCGTAGCTATGGGCACGTGCATGGGCCCTAGTTATGCCTGCCTCTTTGTAGGGTACATCGAACAATCCCTGTTTGAGGCGTACCCTGACCCTATCCCCGAACTCTACCTCCGCTACATTGACAACTGCATTGGTGCAACCACCTGCACCCATGCAGAGCTCACTGACTTCATCCATTTCACTACTAATTTCCATCCAGCCTTCAAATTCACCTGGACCATTTCTGACATCTCCCTACCGTTTCTAGATCTCACCAACTCCATCGCAGGCAACAGACTACTGACCGACATTTACTGCAAACCCACTGACTCCCATAGCTATCTTGACTACACTTCTTCCGACCCTGCTTCCTGTAAGGACTCTATCCCCTACTCCCAATTCCTCCGTCTACGCTGCATCTGCACCCAGGACAAGGTGTTAAACACCAGGGCATCGGAGATGTCCTCATTCTTTTTGGGAACGGGTGTTCCCATCTTCTATTATAGATGAGGCTCTCACCAGGGTCGGCCTTAGGAGGTGCGGGGCCCAATTGGGAACAATTCTGGTGAGCTCCAGGTTCCCAACCAAGGTTTGTAGAATCATAGAAATATAAATAAAGTTTATTACAGACTTTATATCTCTATGGTAGAATGGAGAGTAATCAAAATGTGCACTTAAAAAGTGCTTGCGACTTAATGGACCAAACAGATCTAAGCTACATTTTAATATAAAATCGCACACATGTAGGCCTACAAGTAACAAACAAAATGTGTAGATCACATCTGAAAAGTACATATTTACAATACCACTTGTTTTAGTGACTGTGAAATGAAAAAAAGTAATTGAATTAAATAGATCCTGGAATACCAATAACCATTGGTGAAAAACCAGTCCAGGCATTAAATTTTGGGCTTCAGCCCCATCTTACCCTTTGGGCTTCTTCCCCATCCTAACTTAGTTGTGTGTGAGTGTGTGTTAGTTAGTTGTCTGTGCGTTATGTGTGTGTGTGGGAGGGAAGGAAAGAAGGAAGAGAAGGGAGGAAGGACAGAAGGGAGGGTGGGAAGTAGAGAAAGGAGGGAGGGAAGGAGAGAAAGAAGGGATGGAACGAAGGAGTGAATGGGAAAGAGAGAGAGGAATGAGGGAGGGAAGGGAAGGAGAGAAGGGAGGGAGGGAGGGAAGGGAAGGAGAGAAGGGAGGGGGGAAGAAGGGAAGGGAGGGAGGGAAGGAAGGGACGGAGAGAAGGGAGGGAAAGGGCCGGCGGTGGGAGCGGATGCCGGGGTCCGGGTGGGAGCTGAGGCCGATGTTTGTAAACGTTGCTCCAACCCCTGCCCGACCCTCCCTGTAGTGTTCATCAAAGATCATAGAGCGGATAATCTTTGGTGTTCACCACGTTTTCCCGGGATGAGAGAGGGGTGGAGCCGGGGCTGTGTGCGTGGTGCACGGCGACTGGAGGAGCGGGAGTGCTGCCCCAGGACCGTGAGCGAACGACCCACCTCCCCCTCTTCCCCATCTCCATTCCCCCTCACACCCCCCTCCCCGTCTATCCCTTTTTTCCCCCTCCACCCCTCTGCTCTCTCTCCACCCCTCTCTTCCCCTTCCACCCGGGGTAGATCTACCCGAGCCGAGAGTTCATTACTCTAGTGCTGGGCCCCCTTAATCGCGGGGCCCAATTGGGAGCAATCGGTCCAATCGGCTTAAGGCGGCCCTGGCTCTCACCAGGGTCTCCTCTATATCTCGCAGCTCTGCTCTTACTCCCCATCCCCCCTAACTCGTAACAAGGACAGAGTCCCCCTTTTCTTCACATTCCACCCCATCAGCCGTCGCATACAACATATAATCCTCCGACATTTTCGCCACCTCCAAAGGGATCCTACCACAGGCTATATCTTCCCATCTCCTCCCCTTTTCTGCTTTCCACGGAGACCATTCCCTCTGTAACTCCCTGGTCAATTTGTCCCTTCCTACCCAAACTACCCCCTCCCCGGGTACTTCCCCCTGCAACTGCAGGAAATGCTACATTTGCCGCTTTACCTCCCCCCTCCATCCAAGGACCCAATCAGTCTTTCCAGGTGAGGCAGAGGTTCATCTGCACCTCCTCCAACCTCATCTACTGCATCCGCTGTTCCAAGTGCCAACTTCTCTACATCAGTGAGACTAAGCGCAGGCTCGGCAATCGCTTCCCCAACACCTCTGCTCAGTTTGTATTAGCCAACCTGATCTCCTGGTTGCTCAGCACTTCAACTCCCCCTCCCATTCCCAATCTGACCTTTCTGTCCTGGACTTCCTCCATTGCCAGAGTGAGGCCCAGTGCAAATTGGAGGAACACTCCAGTGGAATGAACATTGACCTCTAATTTTAAATAGCCCTTGCTTTCTCCCTCCCCCTTCCCAGGACTCCCTCAAAGCCTACTGTCTCCGCCTCTTCCTTTATTTCCCCCCCACCCGACATCAGTCTGAAGAAGGGTCTCGGCCTGAAACATTGCCTATTCCTTCTCTCCATAGATACTGCCTCACCCGCTGAGTTTCTCCAGCAATTTTTGTCTGCCTTCGATTTTCCCAGCATCTTTCCTAATAGGCCTTTTTCACGGGGCGACTTGACGCAAGAGTTAACCAGAGTTTAACATCGTGGGAACCTCGTGCGATAACAGTACGGCATTCGTGGACCACCGTGGACCACCGTGGCGCTAATGGCAGGTAATCGTGTAACTTGGTGACTCGGGAGAAAATTCAAGCAAGCTTGAATTTCTCCAAGAGTGACTTGTACACTTGTGGTTGAGTGTTGCAACTTTATATGAACGTAGTGGCCAGTGCGATATCCGTGCGATATCCATAATAAGTCTTGCGGTTACCGTGGGAACTCCTGCGAACGGTAAACCTGGAAGCTGGACTGAGGGGACAGAAGGTGAGTAAAAAAGGTGTTCTCAATATCCTTTAACTGGCGAAAACTTTGGAACTAGTCGTTCGGTGCGAGTTGATTAAAAAGTGTTTGGAAATTTCAAACTTCAAATCAAATGTCTCTCAAACCTGCTGATTGTATCTGATTCCACTTTTCGTAGCAAGTTCCACTTTTCGACACAAATGCTTGAATAACTCAGGCAGGAAGCATCTCTGGAGAACATGGATAGGTGACGTTTCAGTTCCAGATGGGAAAGAGGAGGCAGGATCAAGCGTGGCAGGTGTCGGAAGGAACTGCAGATGCTGCTTTAAATCGAAGATACACAAAATGCTGGAGTAACTCAGCGAGTTACTTCAGCATTTTGATCTCTGGATGGAAGGAATGGGTTTCCCAAACTCACCCATTCCTTAAACCCATTCTTTCTCTCCAGAGATGCTGCCTGTTCCTCTGAGTTACTCCAGCATTCTGTGTCTATCTCAGGTAATAGATGGACACGGGTGAGGGGGCAGATGGTTTGAACAAAGATCCTAGATTAAAGCGTAGTCTGTAAAATAGGATTGTGAAGCATGGGGAAGGAATGTTTGGGGGGGTGGGGGGTGAGAGGGGTGAGGGGAGGGCTGAAAGAGGTGCGAGTCTAGATGGGCCACAGCGGGGTGTGGTGGGGTGGGGTGCGGGCGAGGGAAGGGTAAGAAATGGGAGGAGAGAGAGGTTGTTAGACGTTACCTTGTGGCTAGCATCCGTCCATCCATGAGAGATGATGGTGTGGCTTTAGAAACATAGAAAACAGGTGCAGGAGTAGACCATTTGGCCCTCCGAGCCAGCAGCGCCATTCACTATGATCATGGCTGATCACCCAAAACCAGTACCCCGTCCTGCCTTCTCCCCATCTCCCCTGATTCCGTTAGCCCTGAGAGCGAAATCTAACTCTCCCTGATAGGAGTAGAATGAGGCCATTCAGCCTATCAAGTCTACGCCATTCAATCATGGCTGATCTATCTCTCCCTCATACCCCATTGTCCTGCCTTCTCCCCATAACCTGTGACACCCGCACTAATCACTGGGTTAGGCAGCAACTCCACTATTGTGCTGCAGTGCCGTTCCAAAATTCCCTGTCTGCGTGTGTTTTAATATCCCAGCCCAGCTTTAAATCTGGGAATGGGAAGGGTGATTTTACAGAAAATAGAACAATACAGGAGGGCACCAGTAAATGGTCAATTAGGGGAGGGCACCAGTAAATGGTGAATTTGGGGAACGCACCAGTAAATGGGAAATTAGAGGAGCGCACCAGTAAATGAGGAATTCGGGGAGCGCACCAGTAAATGGGGAATTGGGGGAGTAAATGGGGAATTAGGACAGCAGCAGTGATAGTCATTGATTGTGTTATGTTATGCACGGATATTACACTGGTGTGAACTTGTATAATACGCTGTGCAGCAAAATGGACCATGAGTTTAAGATCAAAGATTTGCGTGTAAATTGATATGACTGATAGACACAAAATGGACCCTTCTTCAGACTCTCTCCAGAGATGCTGCCTGTCCCGCTGAGGTACTCCAGCTTTTTGCGTCAATCTTCGACAGATTGGGTTTGCTGTAAATGTCTGTATGTTAATATGTGTGTCTTTTCCTCTTGGGCATTACTTTGTTTCTGTTGGTGGCTCCACATTTTATGATAGCCTGAAGTATGATAAACTTTTACCTCAGCAGTTTGATTGTCAGTGCTTGTTTACCTCATTAAATAAATATATTTTTTACTATCAGCTTGATGTCTGCAATTCTTCATTAACACATCACTACAAGATGAATGTCCCTAATGTTATAATCCCTCTCATGCTGAAACACAAAATAGTTGAAGGGAGGTGATATAATCACATTTTCATTAAGTTTCATTTTTGAGTGTTCAGGTCCATCAATTGTTGAGCTATTTAAACGTTTGAAAGTTTCCCCTCTCGGTAGAAAATAAAATAAGCCAATCAGCACGGTAAATGTGAGACAAAGTCTTTATTCCTATTTGACAATATAAAAAGACGACTTCTTGCACATATTGAGAGAAGGTGCATCACACCAAACATTTGTCTATAAAAGGGCCTCGCAAACACGAAAATCAACAAATGAGGCACGCTAGATTATTTTAAACACATTATATTCATTAACCTCCGCAACACGCCTAAACTCAGGCATTAAAAGGAACAATGCAATGTGCTAAATGGCAGGTTTTGCGGATGAACATCTTATAGGAAGCACTTTTCAGAGGACAACACTAGAAAGTCAGCTTATTTGCTATGCATTTCTGCTAACATGCAGTAGTGTTCCTGTGGTCGGCTACCCATCAATATAGCTGTCCTGCCACGGCACACTCCCCAATTGTGAATTGTAGTAAGCGCAGAGATGACCTCTTTGCTCTTTCACACCCAGTGAGACTTCCTCTTAATTCTCTTTTTAATTAATCTCTCCCTTCTGCCTTCACGCAAGCGTCCTCAATGCACATAGTGGGCTGCTGCATACAGCGCGTCATTGACAAAAAACCACCATCCTGTACTCGAAACTACTTTGTATAGGCATGCCTCCAAATGAGCCAATTCAACCAAGGGAGGATATTTATAGTGTGTGAAAAAAAAGTGACATCATTTGTGCCACGTGTAGTTCACAATGTTCATTCAAGATTTAACGGGAAAGCTCGGGAGACGGACAAGTCACTCGCACAAATAACGGAAATGCCGAGTACCGTGGGAACTCTTTATCTACACCCCGTTATATCGTGTGATATCGTGCTAGACCATGACCACTTCACTCTGGTTACATCTTGCGTCAAGTCGCCCCGTGAAAAAGTGCTTTAAACCCTTCATATTGTTTGTTGTTCTCATCCCCAGCCTCACTGGTAGTGTTAGGGTTAACTCTGTTTTTCTTTTCACTGATGCTGCCTAATCTGTTGAATGTTTCCAGCATGGTCTTTCTTTATTTTGGATTTCCATCAACTACACATTTTGTGTTTTTCATGCAATCATTCTTTCCAATTACAGAGTTTTGAATAACAGCTAGCACTCTCAACACAGCAGGCCTAAAACAACGGATGCCAAGCAGAGGCTGAAAACAAATATATCCCAAGATAATAATTATTCCCTGCATGCAAATAGCTATAAATTCAGCAAATCTTCCAAATTCATCATAAATCTTTAATGGTGATTTTTTTCTGTTCATATCTGATGTCAATAATAAAGGATAAAAACCATGAATGTCCCTCAGGCATTTGGCACATTAATGGTGTTCATAATGCATTGCCATCTATCATCCTTATTGTATTTGATACCCTGACCAGTTCGGACGCATGGTCTTTTACTCGTATTAGCTCAGATTTTCTCTCTCCAGGGATGCCACCTAACATATCAAGTATTAGGAGCAATTCTTTTAGTTCGGGTTTCCATCAGGCACTGTGTTTTAAACATTGTTCCAACAAAGTCTGAATATTTCTTCTCCTCTGCTCTCATTTCCCTACCGCAATTAAATCTCCATTAGTGTTTATTAACGATTAACCAGCTAGCATCACCATCTGCCAGCCAGCAGATGTGTCACTTAGTTTAAATCCTTCCATACACTTTATTTTGTTCTCTTCCTCTGCCCTCTTCAAAATTAAATGATTTCCGATGAAAGTCATTAATCTGAAACAATAATTTTGTTTCTTTCTCCACAGACACTTTCTAACCTTCCTAACACAGACACTTCCTAACATGTTGAAAAATCTTCACAAGTGTTCCCGTGCTTACCTGCCATTAGCTAGTCTTCCCGAGTACCTGCCATTAGCGTTACCCGTCCCCGAGCTCCGACGTACCAGCTACGTTCATTCTTCGTGCTTACCATGAGTTTGATTTTTTTTAAACTCGGGAGAGCTCTTGGAATGAACTCGTACCGTGGGACAGGGCTTTAACACCAGTAATCATTTCCAAACATAGTAAGATTAATCGAGAACTTACCAGTTTGAAGTTTGATATTTATTTTATGAGGAGTTACAATGAGCGATTACGTGAAGAAGCCCGCCAGCTCGCATGCGCTTCAACTTTCAAAGCAGCGGTGTGAAATCACAGATAACAGTAGTTGAACTGAACATAGTAGGATTGGAGAGAACTAGAACTACCAAGTGATCTTTATGATAAGAGGGTTGGGAGCGGAGGGCACGTAATCGCTCATTGTAACTCCTCATAAAATAAAGATCAAACTTCAAACTGGTAAGTTCTCGTTTAATCTTACTATTTTACTTCGGAGTCACGTGAGTGATTCCGTGAAGATTTCAAAGCTCTGCGATTTCATGCCGTGAACACGAGTCCACACAAGCACAACTGCATCAGTTGACCATAGATAAGGGAAACGTTCATAATGCATACAGACATGACATAGATTTAAAACATGCTGATGCTTTTTAATGAACAAATAATAATAATAGTAACCCCTCTCATCTGGGAGGAAACCATAAAACAGAACCTAAAATAAAGTTGGCAAATACCCCCGGTCTGGCAATGGGTTATTGTAAAATGTTTGGAAAGTTTGTTCGTTTAACCATCCTGCAGCCGCTAGGATGTGGTCCAGCGGGATGTACATAACCCTTGCTGCTAATGTTGTTGCAGCCCTGGTGGAGTAGGATTAGAAAATATTAGTATCTACTCCTGCATAAGCCAAAAAACCCGTTTTAACCACCTGGAGATGGTCTGAACTGATACCTTCTTATGAGTTTTTTTGTAACTAACAAACATTGCTAGTTCAGAGCATCTGGCTCTTGGTGACTTTGACGTATTGTTGTAAATGTGTGACTACACATAACCAAAGGTCCATGGGGTATGCCATGAAAAACTAGTTTGAGACCTGACGCCCCTAGTCTGCTCTGCTTAACTAAATCACAAGCATAAAATATTATATTATTTGCAGATGTAACCACCCTGTCCAGTCGCAATTTATGTAGTGACTGGACCCGTTGCGCTGAGCCCAGCGCCATGAGCATAACTACCTTATGAGAGCCGGGCCAAAGATAAGGATGTAGCTGGAGCCCCCTGGTGAAGTAGTGTTAACACAAAGTCAATATCCTATACTTCCGTGTACCTGGGCCTGGGAGAATTTGTGTTAAAGGTATCCTTTATAAATTTGGATATCAGAGGGTGAGACCCGACAGAGTGGGTCCCGCTCGCTGCAGCAAATATGATGAGAAGGCACGTTTGGCACAGTTAATGGCACTATAACCTAATTTATTGTCAAAGACCCATTTGAAATGAACTCCAAGACGTCAGTTATCCGTGCCGTATTATATGTAACATTAGCGTTTAAACAAACACTTCCCATCTCCTGATAAGGAAATGTACTGCTTTTTTGGTGCTATCCCCGCACTCTGCAGTGAACACGTACATGGATCGGTCTGACAACCCGAGACGCAGGAAACGGTCTTCTCAGAGTCTGCAAGTCAATGAATTGATTTTATCATGCAGAGGCTGGTTTTCCCGAGTCACGGGCTAAACCAGAAAATTTATGTGTTTAGAATAACCATATAAGGTTCTATTATCATACCCGACATTAGCGGAAACCATGGCTGCATAGGCCAGTCAGGCAGTACGAAAACCCTGAAGCGGTATCTTGCTGGATTTTTTGCAAGACCCGACTGATGAGGTAAAATGGAGGAAAGACATAAAAGAAAATTTCTCCCCAGTGTAGCGAGAATGCATCTATCGCCACAGTTATGCCACATATTTTTGCAACTGGTGATTGAGCCTGGATGCAAACATATCGATATTTGGTGTTCCCTCGAGCCACAATGTCATTAAATACCTTTGTGATCCAACATCCATTCTGTGTTGTCATTGATTTTACATGATGATACACCAGCGCCAAATGCGGTTAGGTAATTTATCACAGGATACTTTGACTTGATTGCACCCATGTGATTAACATATGCCACCACCATAATGTATCAACTTGTAGTTCAGCATGCAGATTATGCATCGTGAAGTTTGCAGACGACACAAACCATCGTGAAGTTTGCAGACGACACAACAGTGATTGGGCTGATCACCAACGGTGATGAAACAAAATACAGAGCGGAGGTGCAGAACCTGGCGGACTGGTGCGCCAATAACAACTTGGCACTAAACACCTCCAAGACCAAGGAGCTGATTATTGACTTCAGGAGGTCCCATTCTGGAGAATACGCCCCAATCTCCATTTATGGGGAAAGTGTGGAGAGAGTGTCCAGCTTTAAGTTTCTGGGCACTCACATTTCAGAAGACCTCACATGGTCCACAAACACCGCCGCGCTGGTCAAGAAGGCACAGCAACGACTGTTCTTCCTGAGGACATTAAAAAAGACTGGTCTGCCCCAACAGCTGCTGACAACGTTCTACCGCTGCACCACAGAGAGCATACTAACGTATGGCATCTCTGTGTGGTATCTCAGCTGCACGGAGGCGGAGAGGAGAGCTCTTCAGCGCGTCGTCAACAGAGCGCAGAGGATCATCGGGACAGAGCTACCAGCCTTGGAGGGCATCTACCACACGCGGTGCCTCAGGAAGGCCCTCAGCATCCATAAGGACTCATCACACCCCTGCCACGGTCTGTTTCAACTACTTCCCTCCGGCAGACGTTACAAGGCCTTCTACGCCCGAACCTCCAGACTCAGGAACAGTTTCATCCCAAGAGCTATAGCGGCTCTGAACCGGCCCTAATGAGTGCCCCCCCACCCACCCCCTTTGGGCAGTCTCCCTCAGATGGTCACGTCAATCAATTCAGCTTGTTTATTTATGTATTGTATTTATTTACCTTTCTTGTACATCAGTGGAGCTGCACACTAAATCTCGTTACACTGACGTGCAATGACAATAAAAGATATATTATATTATTATTATATAACTGAAGAATTGGTAACTCATACAAATCCCATCCGCCTCTGTATGGTATTCGTAATTTTCCATCTTTGAGCACTAGCATCAGTTTGTAATATAACTGAAGCTTTACTGACCAAAAGGTTACTGGAGCAAAGCTGAATACTGTTTGTGACCATTGTGACTTTGATAGCTTCAAATGGAAATAGCATAGGTCTGTGAATAATGTCCTACATGGTACTTGAGAGGTTACTCCTTTGCATGATGTAAGTTCTGATAATGCATAGCCCAAATTACACAGCTGAAACACAGCCATTTCTTTGCCAATTACACTTGATGAATAGAAGGCTGCTTCATAACAACAAGGTTGTTACAGGCTTCTATTAGTTCCAATCTCTTGTCCCAGGGCGGAGTCACAGACAAATTAATAGAGTTAAAGGTAAATCGCAACAATAATAACTCTAGTTAGTATCAACTTAAATTTAACTGGATGGATGAGAAGCCCCAATTTCTCAAATATAGTTTGCGGCTGAAACAGTTAATTTTTAGCAAAATACAGCGTTTAGAATATCATGCAGATAGGCCATAACAAGTGTTTTTGAGCTCTGAGCAGCCCAAGCACCGGTTTTAGTAATTTGGTAAATAACCTGGGAGCTGAAGTTAGCCTATTGTGCAGTGCTTTAGCTGTTATCATTGCCCCATCCAGCTAAATTTCAAATATCTCCGGTGATCCCTGTGAATCGGAACTGAATAGTATGTATCTTTGAGATTGATGCATGCCATAAAGATCCTAAGGAAATCAGTTGTTAGACAGTAATGAAGTTTCCTATTCTGAAATGTCTATACTGCACATGCGAGTTAAATCAAGGATGAACCGACATCCTGCATCTTTCACAATGAACAGGCCATGTCTGGCATAATTTGTGAGCTTGCCTTGAAAGACAACTCTGGCCATATGTCCGACCATGTCTCGAAAGGCAATCCTGGCCATAATACTGAACCTGCCTCGAAAGGCAATTCCGGCCATAATTCTGAGCCTGCCCTGAAAGACAACTCTGGCCATATTTCCGAGCCTGTCTCGAAATGCAATCCTGGGCATCATACTGAGCCTGCCTCGAAAGACAACTCTAGCCACAATTCCAAGCCTGTTTGGAACCCTTGTATACTGTGCAGTATAAACTAATCACGTTATCATTTTAGTTTATAAACGGATCTGAATCTCATGTTATCATTGTCATTTGTACAAAACACATGTGTAAATATTACCAACTTTTAAATGGTCAATATACCCCATGTTTCGGAAAGAACCAGACCCACCTACCTCCATGGTTACCGGTGGTCTTATGGTAAGCCCAAAGGCCCCTGATGCGGGTTCTATGTCTGTCCTTGATTGGAGATAGGACTGGTAGGGTGCGTGGATTCCATATTTTTCCTGAGACCGGCTCTGGCCTTGGCCTGAAAGACCTCTGCCCAGCTTTCAAGCTGCCACCAGCTTCAGTGAACCGCTTACTGCGATGGAGACGTGGGGTGTGTCGTCGCCGAAACGATGAAGCTTTGCTCGTCGTTGGTACCTTGATTAGTCCGACAGCTTTTTCTTCCTCATCCAGGTCTTACCTGGTGGATAGGTCTTCCCTGAAGAGAAGATTCGGCGGCTGGTTTCATTTCCTGGGTTTTCATGCCCCCTCCAATGTCACCCCAGATTGCGCTGTTCACTGCCGGCACTTTCAGGAACAATTTACAGGTGCATGGTATCTTACAGCCATCACCTGTTCCTGTATGATGTGACGTGAGGTAGCTGATGCTAGCAAAGCTTGTAGCGTGAGGGGAACTCTGGCCCCTACCGGGTTTTCTGCCAACGGCTGGAAACCAACTCTTCCGGCAGCAACACCTTTGTTTGCGAGGATTCCCTTGAAACCATACGCATGTACTCCAGTATGTTCCACGGACATACTTCCGAGTTTGGAGTTAGTTACACACTGACCACTCGCACTCCCCTCCATAGAGAGGGAGATTTGTAAGCAGCCCTGAAACAGGTGCTGCTGCAGGCTCCTGAGGATACCTTTGCTGATATGGCCCCTTCTACGGACCATATCAGGATGGAGCATCACATTTGTGGGATAAATGCCCGAGGGCGCTATCCATGCTTCATCTAGGTTAAACGTCCGAGGACGTACCCATGTATGTCGGAGGGGAACCCTCCTGGCCTGACTCGTCCAAGTCCATAGGCCTACCCGACTTACTCTTGGATTAACCCTCTTTCTGGGGAACCACAGCGGTCTGGGAGCCGTTGGCCGCATTGTCAGTGACTTGGGTAGTGAACCCGACGGCTGCCAGCTACTCGCGCTTCCGCGGTCCATGACCGGGATCTCCCCACGGTCCATAACCTGTTTCCCCCGCGGCCCGTCTGGACTTCGCCCCAAAATTGTCCAGCAGGAAAAAACTCTGTAAAAGAGATTCCTGCAAGAAAAAACAGAACCTGGAAATAAGTTCAAAACCTGCAGGGTTTGAAACTTACCACTGGAGGAGCGACGCGCCTGCCAGCCAGTTGTTGCGCAATGCGTTAGATGTAACTGATGCGCATGCGGGCTGGCGGGCTTCTTCACGGAATCACACGTGACTCCGAAGTAAAATACAACAGTAGAACACTCACCTTTAATGCTGATTCCTTTTCTCTGTCTGTGAATTGTAAAAATACTTCAAAATTCTTACTTCTGGTATTGATCCTGACTGCATATCCTCATTACTAACTGATAATAATCTTCCTACATGGACATCAATCACAAACTATTATTCCACATGTGCTTTCCCTTTTCTCTATCCTTTTTAAAGTTAATCTAAATGACATGCAATGACATTTATACCTATGGCACAGCTATTTCACTGGATGCTATGTTATTTCACAACATCCAGATAATTAATTGAAGTTGTGGTTCAGTCTTTTACTATTGGTTCTCAGAAACAAATAGTAAAACATATTGAAACATGTTTTGTGAAGGTGAAGAGTGAGACACAGCATGAAGGCTACCAATTAGGGATGAAATTATGCAAAAGTGATGGGTGGGATGATGCTTACAACATCACATGGCTATTTCCCTTTCATAAGCATTTGAACAGGCACAAAGAATCACATTTTCAAGAAAATGGAAAAGGGTCTGTCCCACAGGCAATTTTTCAGGCGACTGCCGGGGACTGTAATGTCGCCGGCAGTCGCCTGAAAAACGGGCAACTGGAATGGCGACTGTCAGAGTGGAGCACACACACACACACATCGCTTCCTTCTCCAGCCCGTTATGCAGGCGGGGGACAGGGCAAGTGGGGGGAGCGCTGTCTGAGTGAAATTCACACGGTGCAAAGCCAAGGTGATACAGTCACACACCGCGATGAACAGGAAGTTTGCCGCTATAATTAATATGTTGAAAGCACAGTGTATGGTAAGTCCATTAAAAGAGGGGGGAGAGAAAGGGGGAAGAAGGGGGGGAGAAGGGGAGAAGGGGGGAGAAGGGGGGAGAAGGAGGGAGGAGAATGAGGGGGGAGAAGGAGTGGCGACAACTTTTAAGAAACCAGAGATACACGGCTGTGAAGCTCGGCGCACATTAACATTAACGGTCGGCTGAAAACTACTGCTTACGTTTTTTTTCCCAATTAGCCAATGAAATTCACCGGCTACATCCTACGAGAACCTATGAGAACCTTCGTTCTCCTGGCATCCCACTAGGACCTCCTTGTGACCCACCTACGGCACGAGAATTCTCGCTACTCTCCATGGCGGCTTCATTCTGGTCGCCGCTAATTTTTCAACATGTTGAAAAGTTTGCAGCGACCATAATGAGGCCACAACTAGTTCCCAGAATGCAGGAACTCCTCACGACCATGACGGCGATTCCCCGGCAACCACCATGTGGCGACCAAATGGCGACCGCAGTCTCCTGCAGTCACCTGAAATATCGCTTAAGTGAGACAGGCCCTTAATCTGCACAAAACTCTGATTGAGTTTCTCTCCCCACAGATGTTCTTTGGCCAGCTGAGTATTTTCAACATTTTCCTTTATTTTATATTTGATTTTGTGCGTTTGTGATATTTTGGGGGATTTTTCTCTCTCTTTGGGAACATTCATCACTGAAGATGAATGTATTGAATACAAAGGGACAGAATAATAGGCATGGATTAGGAAACCAGAAAGTAGCAAGACTTGAAAATGCTGTGCTGAAGAACATTTTCCTCAATTCTTGCAGTTATCTTGTTGGAAGGAATGGTCCTGCCATTGATCATGAGGTCTTGCAGGGTGGCAGGCTGTTGAACAAGGTAATTCATGGTGAGGGTGGGCCAGTACAAGTCACACCTATGAAACAACTGTGAAGAAACATTAACATCCGTCAAAGCCAAGGTCCCCAGGCTAAGTCAGTCAGGCAAGGTCCCCAGGCTAAGAGAACTTTACAGGTCCCTGTGTTCTTAAATGGATCCATCAGCGTATACAAAATCCATTGCACAAGAATTGCTACAATACCAGTTTTTAACTCTTTGCCAAAACTTGATTTGCTGTCGTGTAATTGAATCTCTAACAAACCAGTCATTCCTTTGACCTTGGCCTCATTTTCCTATATATTTCTCTTGAAAATTAATCAGAAATACTGACAGTAATTTCATAAAGATTGATTAACTGTCTGCTGTTGTTTAATATGGGATCTTCAGGAATAACGGAATAGCTAAAACAGAGTCATTGTATAAAATGATGCTTTCGAAAAGTTAAAGGTGTGTTAAAAAGATTTATAGATTGAATTAAACTATTGCAGCATTAACAACTATTTTCTGTGTTGTGTTTTGCATGGCAGAGCAGCTTACAGTAATAAAAACCTCAAGGTGCTTTTCACGATTGCTATCAGACAAATAAAAAAGATATTGGGCCACAGAAATTTACGACAAATGGCCAGAATTCGAAGCAACGAGAATGGGGTTAAAGAGAGACAGAGAGAATGAGAGTCTCAACAGCTCTAAGCATTGCTCCCAATGTTTAGGACATAGAAAAATGAAATCTGTAGCAGACCCAATTGGAAATACGACAGTAATCTTGAAGATTTGAAGAGCTGGGAAGGTTTCAGAAATAGGGAGGGGAAATGTCAAGGGAGGCACAATGCCACAGCTGGTGCTGCTGCCTCATAGTGCAGGGACCCTGCTTACTGTCTGTCTGGAGTTTGCTTGTTCACCCGATAACTGCTGGGTTTCCTCTGGACGCTCAATTTTCCTTTCACTTCCCAATGATTTGTTTGTTGGTAGGTTAATTGACCCTGTGGGATTGGTGGGTAGTAGATTCTCAAGGAGTTGATGAGGATGTGGAAAGAATAATGTGGGAATAGCGATGAGAATGTGGAGCGAATACCAGTGGAATAGTGCAGGAACTTGATGGTCAGGAGCTGTAGGTACCTGGTCCAAGACCGCAGGAAATTGTTGTGAATTGTGGACGCAGCCCAGACTATCACACAAACCAACTTCCCTTCTATTTACTCGATTTATACCTCACGCTGTCTCGGCAAGGCGAGCAGCATAATGAAGGACGAGTTGCCCCCTTGCCACTCCCTCTTCTCCCATCTCCCATCAGGCAAAAAGGTATAGATGTGTGAAAACTCTGTGTGACACCTCCAGATTCAGGGACAATAGACAACAGACAATAGGTGCAGGAGTAGACCATTCAGCCCTTCGAGCCAGCACTGCCATTCACTGTGATCATGGCTGATCATCCACATTCAGTACCCCATTTCTGCCTTCTCACCATATCCCCTGACTCTGCTATCTTTAAGAGCGCTATCTAACTTTCTAATGAAAGCATCCAGGGAATTGGCCTCCACTGCCTTTTGAGGCAGAGAATTCCACAGATTCACTACTCTCATTCGTTCTAAATGGCCTGCCCGTTTTCTTAAACTGTGGCCCGTGGTTCTGGACTCCCCCAACATCGGGAACATGTTTCCTGTCTCTAGTGTGTCTAATCCCTTAATAATCTTATATGTTTCAATAAGATCACCTTTCATCCTTCTAAATTCCCGAGTATACAAGCCCAGCAGCTCCATTCTCTCACAGTTTCTTCCCAACTTCTATCAGGCAACTGAATCATCCTACCACAACCAGAGAGCAATGCTGAACTATCTAACTCGTTGGTGACCCTCAGACTATACTTGATTGGACTTCGCTGGCTTTATCTTGCACTAAATGTTATTCCCTTAAGTCATGTATATATACACTGTAAATGGCTCGATTGTTATCATGCATTATCTTTCTACTAACTGGATAGTACGCAACAAAAGCTTTTCACCATACCTCAGTACACGTGACAATAAACTAATCTGTAAACTGTTTCACTGTAAATCAGGGTCTCTTTCCATGTTGTATGAGTCTGACGGATGAAAATTCGAACATTGACTGGTCGGTGTGAGCAAGTTGGGCCAAAGGGCCTGTTTCCATGCTGTATAATTCTATGACTCTATGAGTGTTGCTTTGCGGAATGGCCACATAACCTCCCAAGACTCCTATGTTTATGACCCCATTCATTTCCTATTTTACAAAAGGAATATAAAAGGTTCTAGATAAATGTCAGTCTTTATTTTTTTTAAATCTCATTCTGACCCTTTTGGCTTTCTCTTATAAAACTGTCCTAGCAAAGTTCTTGGGTAGTTAATTTGGTATCAGGATTACCTCTGACAGGAATTAATGGCAATTTGAAATTTAGATAATGAAACATTGGTTAATGGAACATTGATCTAGAATCCTACCAAAGCAACAGCAATAATTAAGTAGATGGATAAATTAGTTGGTCTTGGTTACAGTAGTAATGAAACTGGATTAGTGAAATAATGCACATGGTTTGATAATCTACTTCCTTAGTTCTGACACAATTATGGATGGATAATAAATGCCAATGATGCCTACATCCCATGACCAAACAATACTAAAATAAAACATCTTGTTAAAAGGTATAACTCTGGCCAGGGTTCTTATGATGCATGGTTGCATGGTGATTGAGTTAGCAGCTTAGTTTGAAAAGAGTTTTGATCTGAAATCATGAGTTTGAATCTCACCAATCGCCCAAGGAATGTACATAATTTAGTGCATCTAAAAAGAGACAGATTTAGCATCCATATGATTGGTGGCTGTGGAACTGTCAGTTGTTGTAAAATCCCAGCTGGCTCATCACTGTCCTTTAGAAATGGAAATCTGCTAATCTTACCCAGTCCAGCCTATGCTAGATCAAACCTATTGTATTTGTTGTCAGTTCTTATCTGCCCACAGCAGTGACCTGTTCAATTCAGAGAAAATTAGATTTAGGCAATAAAAGTCACTGCTACCTATATTTTCTCTGTTCCTCTTTATTCCCCAGACCTTGCAATTTTTGTTGGTTGTGCTTCAATGGCCTGACCCCAATTGAAATCCCGAAGAATGAAGATATTACACATTGCCACATTGAAACCTCCACAACTTTGCAAACTGCAACTGCAACCACAGAAGTCAAAGACTTATCAACTGCAGATAGTCAGTTTGATTCATTAATTTAATATAAAATATCACAGATTGACATTGTGATTTTGTTCCATGAACAAATGTGAATGGTATGCTCTTAAATGCGAGTCAGTGCCTCCTTTAAAATATTTGATGAATTTGCTACAAGGGCATTAAACACTCCTGTGATAGCATCACCAATAGTAATTTCTAAGCAAAGGACCAAAATCTGCAAACCTAGGAATATTTCCTTCATATCATTTGATGCATTGAGCTTGGTGATATAATTCAACAACTGAAGGCAATGAAATAAAACTTTAAGTATTGCATTGTCAAACTGCAATCTTGATTGCATGCCAGACTCTACACTACTTGCATATTCATTTGGCAAAAGTGTGGAATATTTTTATTCAATGCTGTTGTCATATAAAATCCAGAATTCATGATAGATTTTGGGAGTTGGTGTTAAAACACTTCATTTTGTACGTCTCCCACTCTCCGTAAATCAAGATTGATGAGAGGTGAAATTATTCTGCGACTGCCACAGAAATTATACTGGCCTTCAGGGAATTTTGTATTTACCTCAGAATAGTTCTTCAGCACTTTCTGTCTGGAACAAATAATCTGTCAATTTTATTCAAATGAAGAAGAGAGTCATTTAAAGGAGCGCCTGTCCTCCGTTTAAAAATGACAATGGAGAAATATCACATTCCTTGGGTTCTGCTACCAATACTCTGAAAATGGGAAGCAGAGGATTTATCTTTCTTAAATGAACACATTTCAAATAAAATATAAATTACCATTTTGTAATGGTCTGGAAATGTGTTTTATGAAAAAAAAAACTTTTACTGCAAATAATCAATATACTTGGATATTATATGTGCAACCATTGGAAACAATTGATTTTGATATGCATGGATATGTAGAAACTTCTATAATGTGTCATTTAGACACACAAGTTTGTTCTGGCTTTCTTTTATTTTAATTTAGCTCAAGTTAGATTTACAGCATGGAAACAGGCCCTTCCACCCACAGAGTCCACGCCGACCATCGATCACCTGTTCACACTAGTTCTATGTTATCTCACTCGCTCATCCACACCATACACAGGAGGGGCATTTTATAAAGGCCAATTAACCTGCAAACCTGCACGCCTTTATACACACACGCCGTCATATGCACACACGTGGTCACAGGGAGAATGTGCAAACTCCACACTGTCAGCACTCGAGGTCAGGATCGAATCCGGGTCTCTGGTACTGTGAGGGATCAGCTATATCAGCTGTGCCTCTGTGATACATCGCAATGAAATATTAGCTGATCCATGACATCACAAAATTAACCTGATTTTTTAACACATCCTTGAATTGTTTTAATTAATAATAGTCTTAAAATTAACAGTCAACCTAAATTGCCATCCAAAATTCCATCACCCTCTTATTTGAAGTCTGGCACCAATTTTTAGAGTAATACCCTTTATCTCAACATAAATAATTTATTTCTATGTATAGTGCTACTCGCCCGCCGCAGTCAGATGATGGAGGACACGCCCGTCATGGACCGACGATGGAGGAATCACCCGCCGAGGACAGAGGAACGAGGAACGGCCACCATGGACTGATGACGGAGGGCTTGCTTGCCCTGGGCCGATGGAGGATCCGCTTGTGGACACCGAATTGGACCAAAGGCATCTGTGTCAACAGGAACAATGCCACGAAGAATGAGGTGGACCAGCGAGACCAATAGGGGGTGAGGTGGGGGGGGGGGGGGGGCTGCCGAGAACAAAGGGAGTTCTGTTTATGTAGGATAAAACTGCAGATGCTGGGTTAAACCAAAGACAGACACAAACTGTTAGAGCAACTCAGCAGGACACTCAGTATCTCTGGAGAGAAGGAATGCGTGACTTCTTGGATCTGAAGAAGGGTCCTTCTCTCCAGAGATGCTGAGTTACCCAGCACTTTGTGTCTATCTTCAGAGAGGACTGTTTGGTACTTTGTAACTTTGTCGGTGCCAACACGTGGCGATATTTGTTTATTGCCTAGGTTGTTTGCCAAACAAAGTATAGTACATGCGACAATAAAGTATCAATCATTCATTAATTAATTCATTCATTATATAGCACAAATCATCCTGCAACCTTCCATATTTTAAGTACCAACAATATTAATGCCTGATAAAACATTTTGGCAGTGTTGTTTGATTATATAACAGGATGGAAGATATTGGTGGGAAGCTCACTGGAAGCCATCCAACATAAATGAAAATAGCTACAAAAAGCTGGAGTAACTCAGCGGGGCAGGCATCATGTCTGGAGAGAAGGAATGGGTGTTGTTTCGAGTCGAGACTCTTCAAATGAACATGGATTAATGTCATTATAATAACCATTGATCATTCTCATTCATAAATGTGAAATCATAAAAATAAAATACTCACCAAGACCGTGTCTGTGAGTTGACATAGAAGGCAACACATTCCAAGTCTTTGTTTTTGGGTTGTAACATTCCACAGTGTTTAAAGTCTTCAGGCCATCTCTGCCTCCAACAACGTAAAGTTTATCATCAATGACAGCTACTCCAAATTGCAGTCTCCTACCATTCATCACTCCAGCCTGGGTCCAAGTATTTGTTCGCAGGTCATATTTTTCAATGGTAGTGGCACCTGATAAAACAATTAGCGAGACATGATTGTGACGGGAAAGAGCAGATTGGAATCCTGAATGCACACATCACATGCAACCTAATAATACAGTGCCTCCCGCAACAAACAGAAGTCAAAAAGTTAAGTTAAAATCCATCAAGGAATTTTCATGTACAGCTTTTGGCATTTCATTGAGTGCTCACATTTCTCTGGACCTTTTACTGACTAATGTACTTGTGGGTTTTTTTCAATTAATAGCAGGAAGATGAAGCAAGGAATTTATATATTTACAGCTGCATGATAAATTAAGTTCAATGGAAATCAAAGCATGAAAGGAAGGGCTTAACTAAAAAAAAAGAAACCTTAACTAATGAAGAAAGAAATCAGGATCAAGTTTGCTACATATGGGCCGTTTTCTTTGTCAGTGTCTCGGTTTGAGGTTCAGAAAATTATCTCACAAAATCTCTGCATTTCTCCTTTTTCTTTGAGGAACTCCGTGATGCTATCACTTTGACTCAAGTTTATGGTCAGTGCCCACATCATCTCTTTGTGGGAAATAATATTTAACTCCATTCATTGTCTGATCCAGCCATGCAATTAGGAAATTTAAATTCTGCTAATCAAATAAACCAGAAAATTAATAAAAAACAAAACAGTCTTAGTATCTACAGGATTATTGTAAAAATCCATTCAGTTCACCATTGTTAATTAGGGTGGAAGATTTACCATCCTTGCTGGTCTCCGTCCGTACTATATGCCCAGGGAATTACTACAGGCCATTGGGGTGTCTGTTTACATTCCTCTGTCTGCCAAACCGCTGCATGTGAGTGCGTCATCTACACAGTCACTGCGAGACTCCAGACACCCGAGTGCTTTCATCGCTATCTCAGGGGATTTCAACCACGTGACTTTGGACGCTAACCTATCTACTTTCACTCATTTTGTTGACTGTCCGACCAGGGATATGAAAACATTGGACCTGCTGTATGCCAATGCTAATGAGGCGCACAGCTCCATAGCCATTCTGCCACTGGGAAGTTTTGACCACAACTGATTCACCTTTTATCCAGCTATAAGCCAATGGTCCAGATGCTGCCTGTGACCGCAAGGTCGGTGAGGAGGTGATCATAGGAGGCCTGTGACACTCTACAGGGCTGTTTTGAGGTCACATACTGGGACGCACTCTGTAGTGCCCATGGAGAGGACATTGATGGACTCACAGACAGTGTTACCAGTTACATAAAGTTCTGTGTGGATAAAGTTGTCCCTGTGACTGTACACAGTTT
The DNA here is from genome assembly GCF_010909765.2 of Amblyraja radiata. Lineage (NCBI taxonomy): Eukaryota > Metazoa > Chordata > Chondrichthyes > Rajiformes > Rajidae > Amblyraja > Amblyraja radiata. The sequence goes on along the minus strand of NC_045961.1, from coordinate 78,539,652 downwards.
ACCAAACAACAAGCCCTGGGTGGCCAATGACATAAAGGCCCTTCTCAACCAGAAGAAAAGGGCCTTCAGGAATGGTGACAGGGAGGAGGTGAAACGAATGAAGAAAGATCTGAAGGTGAGACAAAGACAGGGATGACTACAGGAGGATGCTGGAGCTGAAACTTCAGCAGAATATCATGAGGGATATATGGAGTGCTATAAAGAGCATTACAGAGTACAAGATGACAAGTGGTCTGGGGAGGGAAACCAATCAGGACTGGGCCAACGAGATAAACCTGTTTTTAATAGATTTGGTGGAGGGGCCTTTCTCCACCGTGCTCCCCGACAGACTCTCTCCCTCAATCCCGCTGGTCCACTTCCTCTGTCCTTTCTTTGTCGCACCTGACCATCAAGGCCGAGCAGGTGAAGAAAGAGCTGAGCAGTCTCCGCCCGGGAAAAGCCATGCGCCCCGATGATGTCAGCCCTAGGTTACTCAAGGCATGTGCCAGCCAGTTGTGTGGAGTACTCCAGAATATCTTCAACCTGTGCCTGAGCCAGGAGAGGGTTCGCGTGATGTGGAAAACATCCTGCCTGGTTTCTGTACCAAAGAGGACACGTCACAGATCCTCAAATGACTACAGACCCGTGGTGCTGACTTCACACATCATGAAGTCCCTGGAGAGGCTGATGCTCACTCACCTGTCACCCCTTGTTAAACCCTGCCTGGACCCCCTGCAATTAGTTTACCAAACTAAGATGAGGGTTGAGAACGGCATCATCCAACAGTTCCATCATTCCTATGCTCACCTGTATAAGCCGGGAAGCACTATCAGAGTCATATTTTTTTATTTCTCCAGTGCTTTTAGCACCATCTGGCCTGCCCTGCTAGGGAATAAACTGACGAAGATGTGGGTGGAAGCTCCGTTGGTGTCCTGGATCACCAACTACCTGACTGGATGACAACAGTATATTTACCATGTCAGGTTACAGAACTGTGTATCGGACATGGTAGTGAGCAACACAGGGGTCTCTCAGGGGACGGTCCTCTCTCGCTTCCTGTTCACCATCTACACTTCGGACTTCAGATATAACTTGGACTCCTGCCACCTGCAGGTATTCAGATTACTGCATTTGCGGGCTACATCAGTGAGGGGAGGGAACCTGAATACTGTGTAGTCGATTACTTAGTTGAGTAATGTGGGCTGAAACACCTCCAGCTCAACACCAACAAGACTAAGGAGTTAGTGGTGGACATTAGTAGGAGAGGAACACTCCTGTCCCCTGTCTCCATCAATGGTGTGGATGTGAAGTATACCAAGGAGTACAAATACCTTGGAAGGTACACAAAATAGCTGGAGAAACTCAGCGGGTGCAGCAGCATCTATGGAGTGAAGGAAATAGGCAAAGTTTCAGGCCGAAACCCTTCTTCAGACTGAAGAAGGGTTTCGGCCCGAAACGTTGCCTATTTCCTTCGCTCCATAGATGCTGCTGCACCCGCTGAGTTTCTCCAGCTTTTTTGTGTACCTTCGATTTTCCAGCATCTGCAGTTCCTTCTTAAACAAATACCTTGGAGTTTACCTGGACAATAAACTGGACTGGTCCAGGAATGCTGAGGCCCTGTACAAGAAGGGACAGGGCCAGCTTTACGCTTTGAGAAGGCTCCGCTCCTTCAACATCTGCAGTAAGATGCTGCAGATGTTCTACCAATCGGTGGTGGCTCCGTCCTGGGGGTGGAGTGGATTCATGGGAGGTGGTCTTGGAAGAGAGGATGCTCTTCAAACTGCTGAGCATCTTGAACAATACAGCTCACCCCCTCTAAGACACACTGGTCAACCTGAGGAGTACCTTCTGCAACTGACTAGTTCCACCAAAATGCAGGACAGAATGTCACAGGAGGTCCTTTTTACCTGTGCCTATCAAATTGTACAAGTCCTCCATCTTTTGTCATGGGATAGACTGACTCCCGTCCCCCCCACCCTCCCCAATCTTTGCACATCACTAATCCTTTCCACTCGTCACTTTAAATTCATGTTTCATGTATCTTGTGTTTTATGACAGTTGGCAGACCAATTTATCTCCTGAAAAAAAAGTTATATCGTTTCGTATTGTGCCGTAAGTACAATGGAAATCGTAAGCATGAAGGGAAAGGCTTCTTAATTCAGGAAATTCTCTCGCAGAATCTATGCACTGCTCCTTTTTCTTCTAGGAACTCCTTGGAGCTATCTCTTTGACCCAGATTTATGGTCATGTGCCCTATCATCTCTTTGTGTGAAACAATATTTAACTCCATTCACTATCTGATCCAATTAGAAAATTTAAATTATGGTAATCAAATAAACCAGAAAATCTATTAAAAAAAAGTAAACAGTGTTAGTATCTACAGGATTATTGTAAAAATCCATTCAGTTCACCATTGTTCATTAGGGTGGATGATTTGCCATCCTTGCCCAATCTGGTCCATATGTGTCTCCATATCTAATAATGTATTGATGCCTATTGCATTCCCAGTTCAAATGGAATTGGAATGGACAATAACTGTTGGCATCTCATAATAAAACAAGTCAAATATCAGTAAATAACACTTTGTTAATTAAATATGTGTTTTTAAAGTTGTCATTATCTCTGTTGGTAGGGTGTCCTTAATCATGAGTTTGATTTTGGAATTGTATATTGATAGAATTGATGATAAATGGTTTGCATTACAGCTATTGAAGCATACGCCATACACCCCCCCCCAGAAAATAGTATTCTCAGTGAATTCAGTTTACTGTGAGATATCATTTCCATTTGGTTGTTGAAAAAGTTAAACTAAAGATGCTAATCCAGTTATAGAGTCTAATTCAGTAATAAACTCTGTGGAACATTTCCTGCCTAATAAGCAGAACAATTAATCCCTCTGGGTAATTGGTACTCTGTACAATACTTAGCTGTGTCAGAATAGCTTGACTCTTTCACTGTTGCGTGTATAATTGTGACCGTGTTCCTTCATGTTGTAGACCCAGCAACAACAAAATCAGAAAAATACATAATTTAACTCAAATTAGTCATTATCATTTCTCAAGAAAATTGGAATCTACCTACTTACTAAAAGTTGCATGGTCTATGTACTTACAAATGCACCATTTTAGGGATTATTCAATTTTTGTAAGCAAAGGCTTTAACCTTCGTGCGCTACAAGCCTAAATTATAAAATTTAAAACATTGCTATGAAGATATTATTATTTCCATCTTCAATTTTCGGTATATTACTTTTACTTTGATGATAGACACAAGTAGCTGGAGTAACTCAGCGGGACAGGCAGCATCTCTGGAGAAAAGCAATGGGTGACATTTCTGGTCGAGACCCTTCTTCAGACTGATTAGGATAAGGAAAATGAGAGATATAGACGGTGATGTAAAGAAATAAAGAACAATGAATGAAAGATATGCAAAAAAAGTAATAAAGGAAACAGAGCATTGTTAGCTGTTTGTAGGGTGAAAACGAGAAGCTAGTGCCACATGAGTGGGGGAGGGAGACTCTTTGCTCTTACAATTACAGCTGTTGTTCAATGCATTTCAATGCTCCCTCTGAGTCAGGATGTTCTGGATCAAGTCTCACTCCAAACACACAAGCAAGGTAACCAACCTAATATTCAGGACTGCAGAAGAGTCAGAGGTCTGTCTAATTTTTAGATGAGATGTTGAGTGGGAATTTGCTGACATACACAAACAATGAACATATCAATTTGTCAATTTGCAAGCACTGTACTATTTCCCAGTTGGCAAGGTCATGTGTGGCTGCAAGTCCTTGCATAATGCAAAGTCCCAAATCATAAAGCCACTGCTTGCTGCTGACTCGGATGAACCATAACATTTATCTTTCCCAATCCCAAATTGCCAACTTGCAAACACTACACTGACTAATCATAAAACCACTGAAAAGGTTTTAACTTGCTGATAGCTCACACCTCCAGCTTCGATTGACCATCGACACGAATATAGACTTTGAACGGTCTGAATTGCTGATATTCAGAAATATTAAAAACTGTTATTAAATAATTTTAATGTCTATTTTTTAAATGAACAAAATTTCAAAGATATATTTCACTAAAATACTTACATATTAGATCAAACTTAATTACTGAATAAAATTGAAGTTACTCAATGCCTGGCCTTCTTCCTTGCAGTGACCACTCTCATTTCAATGCATGGGCTCAATGTCCCTGCACCAAGCCTATCTCAGCAGAGGTTAGAAACATAGAAACATAGAAAATAAGTGCAGGAGGAGGCCATTTGACCCTTCGACCCAGCACCATAATTCAATATTATCATGGCTGATCATCCATGATCAGCACTCCGTTCCTGCTTTCTTCCCATATCCCTTGATTCCATTAGCCTTAAGAGCTCTATCAAACTCTCTCTTGAAAACATCCAGTGAATTGGCCTCCACTGCCTTCTGTGGCCGAGAATTTCACAGATTCACAACTCTCTGGGTGAAAAACATTTTCCACATCTCAGTCCTAAATGGCCTACCCCTTATTCTTAAACTATGACCCCTGGTTCTGGACTCCCCCAACATTGGGAACATTTTTCCTGCATCTAGCCTGTCCAATCCCGTAAGAATTTTATATGTTTCAATAAGATCCCCACTCTCCTTCTAAATTCTAGTGAATTCCAGGTTCAGTAGGCAGATTGTCCATTGTAACAGCTGGGGAAATATTCACTGATGGCCTCCACAGACTTTTGTGGCAAAGAATTTCACAGATTCATCACCCTCAGAGAAGTTTCTTTAATCCTTAAAGAAGAATTACCCTTATTTTCTTTAAGGATAAAGAAACTTCTCCTCATCTCCTTCCTAAAAGAACATCCTTTAATTCTGAGGCAATGACCTCTAATCCTAGACTCTCCCACTAGTGAAAACATTCTCTCCACATCCACTCTATCCAAGCATTTCACTATTCTGTATGTTTCAATGAGGTCCCCCCTCATTCTTCTAAACTCCAGCGAGTACAGGCCCAGTGCTGACAAACACTCATTATAAGTTAACCTACACATTCCTAGGATCATTCTTGTAAACCTCTTCTGCACCCTCTCCAGAGGCAGCACATCTTTCCCCAGATATGGTGCCCAAAATTGCTCACAATATTCCAAAAGTGGCCTTACCAGCACCATATAGAGCCTCAGCATTACATCCCTGGTTAATGTATACAAGCCCTCTTGAAATAAATGCTAGCATTGAGTTTACTTTCTTTACTTCTGATTCGACTTGCAGATTAACTTTTTGGGAATCCAGCGCCAGCACTCCCAAGTCACTTGTCATTGAGAGGCTAAGCCCTATGAAAAAGCCTTTCAAATACTAGGTCTGAATCGTCCAAAAGGCCACATGAATGACAGTGATGCCTTGTATATGGTATTAACATTACAAATGTATAGCAAAACACAAAGTTCTGGCAAAACTCAGCAGCCAGCAACATCTGTGGAGGGAAATGAACAGATGACGTTTCAGATGTTGGCCTTCATAACAAAAGGATTTCAGTATAGGAGTAAAGAGGTTCTTCTGCAGTTGTATAGGGTTCTGGTGAGACCACATCTGTAGTATTGTGTACAGTTTTGGTCTCCTAATTTGAGGAAGGACATCCTTGTGATTGAGGCAGTGCAGCGTAGGTTCACGAGATTGATCCAAGGGATGGCGGGACTGTCATATGAGGAAAGATTGAAATGACTAGGCTTGCATTCACTGGAATTTAGAAGGATGAAGCGATATCTTATAGAAACATATAAAATTATAAAAGGACTGGACAAGCTAGATGGAGGAAAAATATTCCCAATGTTGGGCGAGTCCAGAACCAGGGGCCACAATCTTAGAATAATTGGGAGGTCATTTAAGACAGAGATGAGAAAAAAACGTTTTCACCCAGAGAGTTGTGAATTTATGGAATTCCCTGCCACAGAGGCCAGTGAAGACCAAGTCACTGGATGGATTTAAGAGAGAGTTAGATAGAGCTCTAGGGGCTAGTGGATATGGGGAGAAAGCAGGCACAGGTTATTGATAGGGGACGATCAGCCATGATCACAATGAATGGCGGTGCTGGCTCAAAGGGCTGAATGGCCTCCTCCTGCACCTATTTTCTATGTTTCTATGTTTCTAGATTGGGATCCTCCTTCAGACTACAAATGTACAGATCAGACAACACTATGAATGTATAAACAAGACAACAAAATTTAATGTAAAGATAGCCATGTACTTTTAAAAATATTTTTTAGGAATACAGATTATTATTAAAATGAAAAACAAATTATGTCAATAAATGACATCTTGTCTCCTTGCAAGGTGTTATTTTATTGAAGGCCAGGTCCCTTCTCTTCAGTGTCCTGACCAAAAGTTACTCCTTAGTCAATACCACACACAAACGACAAATCCGGTACTTGTAACCTTGCTATTTGATGGAATTGTGAGCAAATATTTGTGTCCTACATTACCAAAATAACTACATCTGAAAAATAATCACCTGCCTCATTGCCCACATATGAGAGTGGATGGGGCAATGATTAAAGTAGGTGAGGATCTGCTGAAAAGTGTCAGCAATTCACCATTGCTTCCAAAGCAGTCAGTAAGTTCAAGGAAGCTATAGGACATGTTTTGTACCTAAACTCAAATTGTTCCTTAATATTTAAGTATTTGTTCTTACCTTCCAAGCCAATTAAACCTTGATAATAGTAGGAACCTGACGTTAAATGGCCAACCGTCTTGTAGAAGCATAGAGTCATGTAGTACAGAAACAGGCCCTTCAGCTTGCCAAGTGCATGCCGACCATCAAGCACCCATTGACACCAGTTATACATTAATTCCCATTTTTTATTCACTGTCAATGCACAATCTCCTCAACTGGCTCCAAACTTGCATTTTTCTATAAATCATGGGAAATTTACAGAGGCCAATTGATGCACCAACCCTGTTATTTTGGGACTTAGGAGGAACCGGAGCACTCACAGGAAACCTATGTGGTCACTTGGAGAATGCGCAATCCCCACACACACACACACAGCACCTCATGTCAGGATTGGAATGGGTCTGATGCTGAGGCAGGGGCTCTATTACTGCACCACTCGCAGCTCCCTTTGAAAGTTATTAGATCTTTTTCTTTGTGTAAGTGCATACTGTCATTCACATTCGATTCCAGGCTGTGTTATATTCCATCTTGAAAAGCTGATTATCTTCCCAAATGCTCAGACACAGTCCAGGCACTGCCACATCACTGAATAAATCCAACTATAGTGCAATGCCTTCCACGTATAAATCCTCTGCTGTGCTAGAACAAGAATCACTGATGTAAAGCGTTATTGCAGCTTGCTAAACTCCAAATGTTCCTGAGCATTTTTTCCCCATTGCATTTTTATACATCACATTGTGAATCAATAGACCAATAACATATCCAACAAGCTTTTCTAAAAGACTATTGTAATGATTTTCCATCAGAACTGCAAAGCAGTGATGAATGGATTGCTGAGCAAATAAATAACCCTACTATTGATGAGTAGAATATTAGGACTACCTATTAATAATGTGCAAATAGCAGACTATTAAGCCACATTCAAAATGTATTTCAATTGAACAGATTTTGAAAATAACTGAATATGATGTTCCATTAAATTACAAAATGAATCACAAAATGTATCACGTTAACAGTCTGACCATATTCTACAATTATCCATGGCAACGCTGTTTTCCTCCTCTCATCGTGTTCCAGTTACAAATAGTGAAGGAAAGTCTGTCACAACCTTCACCACTGCCACAGTAATGCCAAATGTAAACTGGAGCAACAACATTTGGCATTCTGCTTGTGGTCAATTTGTATGAACATTGAACTCCTTTCCCAGTTCACCCATGTTCTCTCTCCCTCTGTTCGGTTTTCCCACTGCAATTTCAGTTCTAATGCAGGGTCGCAACCTGTAATGTTGACAAACATTGATCAACTGAGTTCTTCCAGCTAGGTCTTCTTGCTCGTGTATTTGAATCCTCTTCAATAGATCTACATACTATTTGCGTACCTAGTTGCCGGCTGTAACGGAATGTGTGCTTTCAATTAATGTAATACAAGGACATCTAGCCTTTGCACACCTTCTTCTTTCCAAATCCATCACTATCCAGAAAATAGTCTGTCTTTCTGATACTATAGGCTATTCCCGTTATCCTGCATTTGTACACCATGGACAGCATGACTGTAATCATCTATAGTCTTTCCGCTGACTGGATAGCATGCATCAAAAAGCTTTTCACTGTACTTACTGTAGGTACATGTGACAATAAACTAAACTAAAAAAAAATTAGATCTATAACAGATAACCTCACATTCATCCCCACTGCACTGTATCTGCCATTAATTTGCCCACTTACCACTTGTCTAAATTACCTTTACATTTTCCTCACAGCCCATACATTAATCCCTTCCACTTTTCAACTTTGTGTTGTCTGCAAATTTGGAGATGTTTCATTCACTTATCCAAATATTCATGTATGCAGTGAATAGTTGATCCCTGAGACACTCTCCTAGTCACCGTGTGCACCCTGCAAAAAACCCATTTGTTTCCACTCCGTTTCCAGTTTGTTAACCTTTTTTGAATACATGCCTGTATATTATCATCAATCACATATGCTTAATTGAAAAATTCTTCTTAAAGTCCAAATGTACCTCATCCATTTCTTCTTGCATATATTCCACCAGTAACATCTTCAGATAAACTGCAGTGGATTTGTCAAGCTTATTCCTCTTTTATGAATTCATGTTGACTTTGTTCTATCTTAATAATATTTTCCAAGTGTTGGTTTTCATCCTATTAATGTTTTCCAGATGTTGTCACTCAAAATTATATAACAGATTCCAGCATTTTTTCTACAGCCATGTTATGAAAATTGAGCTGTAATATCCTGTTTTATTCTCCTTCATCTTTTCCTTCAATTATGTAGTTGCTTTTGCCCACTTATGTCCACCCCTACATCTCCCCCTACTCATCCAATCCCCCTGCCCCCAACTGTAGGAACTGATCCACTGATCCAGAGTATAAAGTAATTTGGAAGATGGCCACTTATGCATCTACCATTTCCAGGATCAATTCCTTTGCTAATAGAGGCTGTCAATAATCAGCCTTTAGCCCCATTAATTTGCCAAACACTATTTTGTTAGAGCTTTGAATTTTCTTCAGTTTCTACCTTTCTCAAGACCTTTAATTCCCAATATATCTGTAAGTTATGTATGTCTTCCTTTACAAATTCACAAAGTTTGTGATTAACAGTTCTCTTATTTCTTTGTTTAAGAAAGAATTGCAGATGCTGGAAAAATTGAATGTAGACAGAAATGCTGGAGAAACTCAGCGGGTGAGGCAGCATCTATGGAATGAAGGAATAGGTGAAGTATTGTGTCGAGAACCTTCTTAAGACTGATGAGGGGTGGGGGGGTGGGGTTGGAAAGAAGAAATGAAGAGGCGGAGACAGTGGGCTGTGGGAGAGCTGGGAAGAGGAGGGGAAGGAGGGGGAAAGCAAGGACTACCTGAAGTTGAAGAAGTCAATGTGCATACCGCTGGGGTGTAAACTAACCAAGTGAAATATCAGGTGCTGCTCCTCCAATTTGCGGTGGGACTCACTCTGGCCATGGAGGAGGCCCAGGACAGAAAGGTCAGATGCGGAATGGGAGGGGGAGTTGAAGTGCTGAGCCACCAGGAGAGCGGGTTGGTTAATGCGAACTGTGCGGAGGTGTTGGACGAAGCCATCGCCAAGCCTGCGAGAGAAAGAGAGAGGACGTGGAGCACCTCGCACCTCCTCCAGCTGGGGATCCACCTGAGTCCCACTGAGGATGCTTGACCGACAAACTGGCAGGAGCTGGAGACAAAAGTCGACACCCAGCTGGGACGCTGGTCAGGCTTCCTTAGAGTTCTTTCTTTCCAGGGTGGGATGCTGGTCAAAAACCAGCTGGTGGCCTCCATGTTATGGCACTGGCTGACTCCTCTTGTCCTGCCCTCTATCTCTGCAACTACAATACAAAAGAAGCTAATGGGTTTTTTTGGGGGGAGATAGGAAGCGCGGGTTTTCGCAGTGGTCCTGAGTCTCCCATTAGAGGATGGTGGCCAGACCTTGGTATGCGTGCATAGCCAGGTGGCGGCTCTCCGTCTCAGGACACTGCAAAGGTACGTGTATGCGGAGAAACCACCCCCCCCCCCCCCCAAATGGCATGTTCTGGCCATGTATTTTTTCATCCGGGGCCATTGCTTAAGGGGGGTTTCGCGGCTCCCGGTGGTGGGCATCAGTCAGCCCACCACACGGGGTCTGTTTTGCTTCTATTGCAATGTGTTAAGAATGAGGAATTTGGACATCTTCAGCCAGTGCGTTGCTCCTCAGGGGGAGGGGGGCGTTGTGGCTGCGAGGGGGGGCGGTCCTCACCCTGTCACGGCTGGTGTTAAGGAGAGCCATGTGCTCAGAATGATTCTGACCGAGCTTACCCCTGCTCCGCCGGAATTGCTCATCGGGCCCAGGCTATGGAATATTTCCCGGGCGCCGGCCCCACACAACGAGCCACCTTTCCGAGATCCCCAGCGTGCCATTTCGAGATGCGGGGAGACACGTACTGTACAGAATGCTCCTGCACATTCTGTACCTCCTCGCCTTCGTTTTCCATCCGGACACGCTTGTTACCACCTGAAGGCGGGGGCAGTCCCCACTAGAGGCGAGGAGGTGGTGGAGAGTGTTTCACAGAGCCGTGGCGTGTAATAAACCTTTGAGTCGGTTCACAGGCTCACTGGCCGCCTGTAACCTCTGCGGCGAGGAAGAGACCGTATTCCACCTGTATATGAGTGTGAGAGGTTGCTGTCCATGTACGAATATCTGAAGGGGCTGCTCCTTAGGTTTTGGCTGCATTTTAGTCCCACGATCCGGGTGATGGACACAAGGCAGGGAGTGGGTAGGGCCGATCGGGAGGGTGGGAGGGTGGGATCTCCCTGTCAGTTTGCCCTTGGCCTGACCAAGATGGTCATTCGAGGGTCCAGGCAGTGGGCGGTCGATGGTCACATCAGAGTCGGCTGCCTGCCCCTCTTCCAGGCCTATGTCTGTGCTCATGTGTCCCTGGAGAGGGAACACGCGGAGTCCATGAGGATGTTGGAGGCCTTCTGTATGCGCTGGGAGCCGCGAGGGGTAGAGAGCATAGTAAATAAAAATTGCACCATCGTACTATAATGACAGCTTGATGTATTGTAACCATTGAACGTTTAGGTACCTTTGGTACTGTAATATGCAATTGTTGAATAAAGTCCTTGGAAAGGAAAAAAAAGAGAGAGAGAGAGAGATGGAGTGTGTCAATGCAAGATGGAATGTGTCAGGGAGAGAGAGATGGAATGACAATGAGAGATGAAGTGTGTCAGTGAGAGAGGGAGATGGAGTGTGTCAGTGAGAGGTGGTGTGTCAGTGAGGAGGTGGAGTACATTGGTGAGGGAGAGAGAGAGATTGTATGTCAGTGGGAGAGGTGGACTGTGTCAGTGAGAGAGATGGAGTGTATCAATGAGAGATGGAGTGTATCAATGAGAGATGGAATGTATCAATGAGAGATGGAGTGTATCAATGAGAGATGGAGTGTATCAATGAGAGATGGAGTGTATCAATGAGAGATGGAGTGTATCAATGAGAGATGGAGTATGTCGGTGAGTAAGAGACAGTAAGAGAGAGATGCCGAGTATGTAAGTGGGAGAGAGAGAGAGAGTGCATCAGTGAGAGGGAGGGAGTGTGTCAATGAGAGGGATAGAGTGTCAGTGAGTAGAGAGGGAAATGGAGAATGTCACTGAGAGAGAGGAAGAGCACATCAGTGAGGGAGAGACAGCAAATGTATCAGTGAGAGAGATGGAGCATGTCAATGAGATGGCGAGAGAGAGATGCAGTGCACCACTGAGGGAGAGAGATGGAGTGTGTCAGTGAGAGAGAGAAAGATGGAAGGTACACAAAAATGCTGGAGAAACTCAGCGGGTGCAGCAGCATCTATGGAGCGAAGGAAATGGGCAACGTTTCGGGCCGAAACCCTTCTTCAGACCTGATCTCCCGGTGGCTCAGCACTTCAACTCCCCCTCCCACTCAGTATCCAACCTCTCTGTCCTGGGTCTCCTCCATGGCCAGAGCAAGCAACACCGGAAATTGGAGGAACATCACCTCATATTCCGCTTGGGGAGTCTGCATCCTGGGGGCATGAACATTGAATTCTCCCAATTTTGTTAGCCCTTGCTGTCTCCTCCCCTTCCTCAGCCCTCGGGCTGTCTCCTCCCATCACCCAGCCTTCTGGCTCCTCCTCCTCCTTTTTCCTTTCTTCTCCCTGGTCCCCCCCACCCCCCATTAGTCTGAAGAAGGGTTTCGGCCCAAAACGTTGAAACTTCGATTTTCCAGCATCTGCAGTTCCTTCTTAAACACAGAGAGAGAGATGGGTTTGGTCACTGAGAGAGTTGGAGTGTGGACACCAGCAAATGGGGAATTAGGGGAGAACACTAGAAAATGGAAAATTTAAGGTGGGTTCAAAAATGGGGAATTAGTGAGGGAATTAGAGAGCGTCAGTGAGATATGGAGTGTGTCAGTGGGAGATGGTGTGTCAGTGAGAGAGATGGAATATGTCGGTGAGCGATGGAATAAAGTGTAGATAAAAGAAAAGTGCATCGACCGTAATGAGGTAGATTGCCTCACCCTGGCAGTGGAGGAGGTTCAAGTCAGACACCCATGAGCCCAATTGTCCCTCACTTTACTTCACTCTAGCTCTGCCATTTTATTGTTTTGTATCTTCTCTGCACCAAGGCATGATTTATGGCAGACAAAAAGCTGGAGAAACTCAACGGGTGAAGCAGCATCTATGGAGCGAAGGAATGGGTGATGTTTTGGCTCTCCCGAAACATCACGCATTCTTTCGCTCCATAGATGCTGCCTCACCCGCTGAGTTTCTCCAGCTTTTTGTCTACCTTCAATTATTCCAACATCTGCAGTTCTTTCTTAAACATGGCATCATCTATAATCTCCAAGTAAACTAGCAGCGCACATTTGAGATGTAGGAAGAAACTGCAGTACCCGTGGAAAGTCACAGAGTGAATGTACAAACTTTCTACAGGTGGTACCTTAGGTCAAGATTGTACCTGGGTCCCTGGAGCAGTGAGGAAGCAGCATTAAATGTCTTACCTCTGTGCCTCTGTTGTGAGAGCAATAGAGTTCAAGTAGACATGCTTCAGATGAGACCAACCCTGGAGTACAGCATATGTTTTTATTTATGTGAAGAGGGATAAACTTGATTTTTTTAAATGGAAAGAGTACAGAAAAGATTGACAAGGGTATTGCCCAGACTCGACCCAGAGCCTTAAAGAGAGGTTGAGCAGGCTGGGACTTTATTTCTTAGAGTGCAGGAGGCTAATGCACAGAGTTTTTTACCCAGAGTTGAGAATAAAAAAAATTGAGACATAGGTTTAACGTGAGAGGCGAAAGAGTTAATAGGAACATAAAGGGCATCATTTACATACAGAGCACAGTGGGTAACTGGACAAGCTGCCAAAGGGGGTAGTTGACGTAGGTATTATACCAGCACTTTTGGATAAGTACATGGATAAAAAGGTTTAGAGGGATGTTTTGAGGCAAACACAAGCAGGTCGGACTAACATATGTGGCGTATCTTGGTCGCAATGGACAATGAAAGGGGCTGTTTCTGTGCAGTATGACTATGAAGTAGAAGCAGTTCACAGAAGATTCATTGGATTGATTCCGAGGAAGAGGAAGCTGTCTCCTGAGGAAGGAATGAGAGAATGGACCTATACACCTTGGAACATTTTTTAAGTGAATGAATTTGAACAAAGATGTCTGCAAGGGGGGTTTGCCGTATGAGATGTTGTAAGGATATTTTCCCCAGTCACAGGATTACGGCTCTCCCATTTCATTTGGAGAGATTTCTCTTAGAGGATCCTTGCAATTCTATGTCCAAGAGAACTGTGCCATAAAACATTTCAGCCTGAGACATTTTGACCTTCATGGGGCAAGAAAGGAGTTGAGACTAAATTCAGATTAGCCATGGTGTACAGTGGAAAGCAGGCTTGAAAGGCTCGTTGACCTCCTCCTGCTTGCATTTCACATTGTTTCTGAGCCTGTATGAAACACAACAATTAATTAACCAAATGCAATGAATGTAATGATATGATTAATAATTAATACTACAATTAATTTCTTTGCTCCTGCTGACTGTGTGGTTTCCACTACCTGGTGACAAAGGTTAATCTATTTTGTGATTTAGAATCATCAGCTTCATGCTTCATTTCTAGGAAATTAAATGGTTGATATGAACAAAATAAATGTAACTAGAATGGCACATTAAATTCTGCTGTTGAAAGCAATTCCAATCCTAAAGCATGACTGTTGCAGAGGAGCTTGAAAATAAATTTTAGATCCTGGCATGGGGAGAAAAGAATGGGAGGATTGGAATCATAGAAATTGAAATTCAGACAGCAAGACTGTTTCAACAAATGCAACTTGGTAGATATATGTATAACTTGCAGTTCAGAAGTGGCTTTGTTATTTAAGTATTTTACTGAAACCATGTGCCAGAAATGTCAGCTTTATTTTAGACATAATATCCATTGCAGACAATAGAAGCGAATGGCGTTCATATCAAGGGTGGCACAGTGGTGCAGCGCTGGAGTTGTTGCCTTACAGTGCTAGAGACTTGGGTTTGATCCTGACTGCAGGTGCTGTCTGCATGCAATTTGTACATTTGCCCTGTGACAGTGTGGGTTTCCTCCGGGTGCTCCAGATTCCTCCCATATTTCAAAGATGTGCAGGTCTGTAAGTTAATTGGGTCATGTAAATTGTCCATATTTTGTAGGATTGAACTAGTGTACAGGTGATCATTTGTTGGCATGGACCTGGTTGGCCAAAGGGCCTTTTTCCACACTGTCTTTAAATTAAAGAGGTGTAGAACAATCTGCTTGATCATAATCTCTCACTTTTATTGTCTACCCCTATTTACTGATTTACTATAGTTTCAGTGAGGACCTATAAGTGAGAAGCACTATGACCAACAGGGTCACACCTGCCATTTCCACATCAGAAAGACAAAGGAAGCAAATACATTGGAATATCTTCACCATCAAGGTTCTTCACCAAATTGCACACGAGTGTGAAGCTATGCAGTTAATGACATGCCGGAATACCTTCACCGGGGGCCATAGTAGTCCAAGAAGAAGAGCTAAGGTCATCAGGCCATGGTGTCATATAATCTTAGCAACTGAAGGCACAGAAGATACTTTGTGTTATGCCACTCTATCATTATACCATATCCAACAATGAACCCCATGGGGTCAAGAGGGAGATAGGTCAGCCATCATTAAATGGTGGAGTAGACTTGATGGTCCAAAAGGCCTGATTCTGCTCCTATTGCTTGACCTTATGACAAGAACAAAAGACAACAAAATGATAGGAGCAGGAGTATGCTACCTGACCCCTGACCTGCTATTCACTATGGTCATGGTTGATCTAGACCAGGCTTCAACTATGGCCAAGAAAGCACATCAATGTCTACTTCCTCAGAAGACTAATAAAGTTTGGCATGTCTCCAATAACTCTGACCAATTTCTATAGATGTATGATAGAGATCATCCTATTCTAATACATCATAGCTTGGTATGGCAACTGCTCTGATCAAAACCACAAGAAATTGTGGAAAGTTGTGAATGCAGCTCAGACCATCACTCAAACTGGCCTCTCTCCATTGACTCCATCCATACTTCACACTGTCTTGGGAGGGCAGCCAACATACACACCCCTGTTATTCTCTGTTCATCCCTATCCTACAAGGTAGAAGATGTTCCTATGACATAGAAATAAGTCATTTAGCCCATCATTTCTATGATGGCACTCAGTGCCATGAATCCCATTCCCTTATTTATTTCTTTGTAATATACTCCCTCTCACATTTCTATCAAATCAATCCAGATTCTCCTGTCACCACCTATGTAGGCAGTAATTTACATCAACCAATTAACCTAACAAACTGTATATATTTACGATGCTGAAAACCCCCCAGAGGAAAACCACAGATAGAAGGTTCAAACATCAAAGAGGTGCTAATGGAGGTCAAGATTAAAACTAGATCATGAAAGCTGTTGCAATATTTGTGCCACAGTACCAACCAAAGATTGCTCAGGTCTTCTAGTCCAGAAACATAACCAGTACACTGCATTATTGTACCCAACATGATTTTGGTACCTGCTTTTACACACTGGTGCCTTTGTCTGGGTAACGTGCATCTCAGGAATGATGAGATGTATAGTAACAACATGTGGCAATGTTATTGACTCTGGTTTTCAGAGCTTAATCTGTTCCATGTATTTCTGAGCTCTTTTTCTGATACCATAACTTATTGTTTAAATATGCTTTAATATTTTATTGTTATGTTGCTAAAGTGGAAATATTTACTTCCTGTCCTTTATACACCCACCTGTCACTTGATTATTTATGCTATATTGTGTGAATGTCTTACGAAAGTTGTTAATTATAGTACTGTTCATGGTTGATCGAATAGCTCTCAGAACTCCTATATCATGCAAAAGCAATTACATAATGTACACTGCACTTTTCCTGTTTTGTTAAATTGTTTCTCTTGTGTGCACAGTGTTGTAAATGTATAAGAATGGAATATAAAACATTGAGCGGTTTTTCTTTATGATTCTATATTGTTTCATTGCAATATAGAGTGTCATAATTGGCTTCCTCTGGATAAATAAAAAATGAAATGTACTTTCTAAATTCTTGTAAAGATTGCTGTACAACCTGACCTCATACAACATGAGCAAATATAGAATTGATGTTTCTGTGTAGTTGTAGCTTTTAATTGCTCTATACCTTCCTTCCATTTCCCTCTCTGCAGCCTCAAATTGTCTATGCTTGTGTCTTTGAGCTTTCACTATCAACTCAAAATCTTTCTTTCATACTCTGGCTCACGTCAACCTCAAATAATAACATCACACAATTCCTAATTGTGATTAGTTTGGACTCTTTTAACTTTGCTTGTTTTCCACAGAAATTCTGATCATGTTTGTTAACAATGATATTAATAATTACATTGACTCTAAAGAAGTTGTTGAGACTGGCTATGTGAGAGATTATCCGGGCACTATGGAGTTGCAATTGCGTTAATTCAACATGGCTGATGCCCCTGAAGGCAAGTACCCATCAAAGCTACACTGTTGTCACAAGCAATCAATTGCTTAATCAGAAATACCAAAGATATAGATAGTAAAGTCTATAAGAATTATTTATTGTTTCATTTCCCGCATTTGTCCTTTCAACGGCCATAGGCAGTCATGTGAAGATGCTGACATGTCTTCAGATAGGTACTATGATTGATTGTTCAAACAAGATGGGCTAAATGGTGATAAAAACTAGTCTGTTCATTCCAGAACTAGTACTTTGCAGCTGCTGAGAGGGGTGAAAATCCTTTAAGACTTACTTTGAAGACAAATTGGTCTTTGCTCTCAGCTGAAAACATAAATGTAATACATCATCATGCCAGTTTGGTATAATATTGCCCAAACTGTGAATGCACCAGAAAAATGTTGCCTCTTTTAAGTCTTGTATTTTTACTCCTAATGTGATCAAATTGGCTCCTTAAAACAGTGATAGTCCTGAAATCAATTTTGCTCTTTTCAGCACTTAATTAAAAGGTTTGCTGTTGCCAGCCTTATCTGCTTTAATTTCCTCTTTCATTTACAAAGGAGACAAGCCACCTTTCATTTTAAATTTTATGTTGAGACTTAGTAGTAACATAAAAAGCAAAACCTGCATTCACTTGAGATCTACATCCACGCTTTTCATAGAAGTCACTGGATAATAACAGGGAATGAGAACCATTAGTTGTATTCCTTGTTTCGTTTCCCATGATACTAATTCAGCACCAAGTGTACAGGTGTCACTACAACAACAAATCAGGATTCCAAATGATGTCACCACAAATCAGGATTCCAAATTGGGAATTGCTTATTCTCAACAATGGTGTGTGCTTTATTTGTTCTGTCATTGCCTGGAGAGGGTTTCTTTAACTTGCTGACTATGAAGAATAACTATATTTGTTTTCACTCTTTACAGTTATTTATCCTGCAGTGTTTGTTCATTTAATCAATTGAACTCAACTGATTTTCTGTAGACTTTCAGGTAATTTCAGTGCTTGTATATCGTTGTGTCGGGAAAGGAAGTTTACCGTCTTGAATTAGCAAGGGCTGCCGAAGAATATTTGTTGTATGTTAATAGAACAATTAATTTCACATTCAATTGGCAGCTTCTGCTGTTCTGGTCTCATAAATTCATAATAAGTTCATAGGTGATTGTTGGGGAAGTCCAGAACAAGGGGGTCACAGTTTAAGGATAAGGGGGAAATCTTTTAGGACCGAGATGAGAAATCATTCTTCACACAGAGAGTGGTGAATCTCTGGAATTCTCTGCCACAGAAGGTAGTTGAGGCCAGTTCATTGGCTATATTTAAGAGGGAGTTAGATGTGGCCCTTGTGGCTAAAGGGATCAGGGGGTATGGAGAGAAGGCAGGTACAGGATACTGAGTTGGATGATCAGCCATGATCATATTGAATGGTGGTGCAGGCTTGAAAGGCCGAATGGCATACTCCTGCACCTATTTTCTATGTCTATGTCTAAGTGATAAGAGCAGAATTAGGCCATTTGGCCAATCTACTCCGCCATTCAATCATGGCTGATCTATCTTTCCCTCTCAACCCCAATCTCCTACCTTTTCCCCATCACTTCTGACACCTGTACTAATCAAGAATTTATTCTTGAAAATATCTATTGACTTGACCTTCACAGCCTTCTGTGGCAATGAATTCCAAAGATTCACCACCTTCTGATGAATGAAATTCTTCCTCTCCACATCCATTCTATCCAGGTCTTTCACAATTTGGTAAGTTTTAAGTGCCCCCTCATCCTTCAAAACTCCAGCGAGTACAGCCCAATGCCATCAAACACTCATTACATGTTAACCCAATCATTGCTGGGATCATCTCGTTAACATCTGGAACCTCTCCAGCACCAGTATAATCTGATCTGATTGGATTACATGCAAAACAAAGCTTTTCACTGTACCACCGTACACGTGACAATAATAAACCTAAACCTAGACCTGAATTCCACATAGTCAACACCCAAAGTCAGAATCGAACCTGGGTGCCAGGCACTGTGAGGCAGCAGCTTTCCAAGCTCTACCACTGTGCTGTCAATCATTAAAAACACTTTTAATGATCAACTTACAGATCTTTTGAACCACTTTAAAATATGAATTGCGTAAAAGCATTTAACAATTAAAAAACCTTAAATTAATAATAATTAAAAATTATAAATTCGCTTCACCATGGCAAACTTTCTTCTCCATTTATGGAAAGAGCTCACTATTCTTGACATAGCAGCACATTCCTCAGTGCAAATGTTATTGAATTTGGCCAAAGTTGCTGCTCAAAATTTTCTGTATCTTTTTAACCGTTGAACTGCTTTTATTTTCAATCTTGGAACACTTACAGAAAATCACTGGTCCGCAAGATGGGGATTTCTGTGTTTGCACAGGGGCCTTTACCTTCCAAATTCTCGCAGGATTACATGATGACAGTTCTATGCGGAACAGTTGACATTTCAGAGTAGGTTTTGGTCTTCAGAGTTCAGCCCTATTTCATTGCTTGTCTGTTTCATTTTAGCTTGGAGAACACCTGGGTGGGGATGGATGATGAGCATCTGTTCTGCCATCACTGCACTCTGCCAACGCTGAAAACATATTCAGCCCTGGAGAAATTGATGGTAGTTTGAAACTCAGCTCAAATAATATTACAAGTAAATATTAGTTTTACCACTTGCAATATCTCCTTTAACCTTGCCATGTCAGTGAAGCTTGCTGATTTAAAAATAAGCCATCACAAAAACTTGTGGCCTGTTTAGAAACACAAGATGCCACCAATCCTAGAATCTTGAGTATAAAACAAACTGCTAAAAGAATTCGGTGCGGGCCAGGATGCATCTGTGGAGGGAAAGGAATAGACAAAGTTTTTAGTTGGGACCCTTCATCAGTTTAAAGTTTCTCTCCACAGATGCTACCTGTTCTAGTGAGTTCCTCCGGCAGTTTGTTTATCGTGTTATAGTCTGTTATGCACTCCTTGTAAATGTTAATCCTGGTACCAAATTTAACACAAGAAGATAAGAGCATGGGAAATAAGATGAGAAGCTGATCACATCATCCCTTGAACCGGCTTTTCTCCTTCATAAAATCCGATCTCAGCTTTGGAACCACTTTCTTCTTTCTTTACCATAACCCTTGCCTCTCCTATAGAGCCTATATATTTAATGATTCCATATCTTCAACTCACTGGGGTGAAGAATCCCACTGATTTATTTTTCTCTGAGAGAAGCAATTCCTCCTCATCTCCATCATGAATGGATGTTGTGGTCTTCTGAGTCTATGCCTGTAGATCTAGATTCCCCCAGGAACAGCACCTGAACTGAACTGAACTGAACTGAACTGAACTTTATTTATAGAGCACTTTAAAAACAACCACTGTTGCAACAAAGTGCTGTACATGACTAATCATAAACATAAAACAAAACAATAAAAACATTAAAAGACAGTAAAAACAATAAAAAACAATAATAGAAACACTAAAACAAGAGCAAAGTCTCATGCAGGGGCGAAGGCCAAGGAATAGAAAAGGGTTTTAAGACTAGTTTTGAAAATGGACAGTGAAGGGGCCTGTCTAATGGGCAAAGGTAGAGTGTTCCATAATGTCGGAGCAGCAACAGAGAAGGCTCTATCCCCTGAGCTTCCGCTTAGACCTCGGTACCTCCAGGAACAGCTGATCAGCTGACCTGAGGCACCGAGCAGGAGCGTAGGGATGAAGCAGCTCAGAGAGGTAAGGCGGGGCGAGAACATTTAAAGATTTAAAAACAAATAAAAGAATCTTAAAATGAACTCTAAAGTACACAGGCAGCCAGTGGAGGGAGGCCAGAATAGGCGTTATGTGCTCCCTCTTACGTGTTCCAGTTAAAAGGCGAGCAGCAGCATTCTGAATCAACTGGAGACGTGCAAAGGAAGATTGGCTAACTCCAAAATAAAGTGCGTTACAGTAATCCAGCCGAGATGTAATGAAGGCATGGATTACTGTTTCAAAATGCTGTCGTTCAAGAATGGGCTTCACCTTTGCCAGCTGCCTTAAATGAAAGAAGCTGGACTTAACTACCGCGCCTATTTGACGATCTAATTTAAAATCACTGTCCATCATAAAACCCAAGTTTAAAACTATTGGCTTCACATACAGTGGCAAGGTACCCAAGTCAAAAGGGGGAGGTTCACGGCAGCCATTGGGACCAAACACTATCACTTCTGTTTTCTTTTCATTAAAATTTAAAAAGTTTAGGGCCATCCAGGATTTAATGTCATCAAGACATAACAGAAGTGGTTTGACTGAGAAAGCATCTTTCTTCTTCAGCGGCACATATATCTGACTATCATCAGCATAACAATGAAAAGAGATGCCATGCTTTCTAAGAATGGAACCCAGAGGAAGTAAGTACAGTGAGAAAAGCAGGGGCCCTAAAATTGAACCCTGTGGAACCCCATATGACAGAGGAGCGGAGGAGGATTCAGAACCAGCAAGGCATACACACATAGTTCTGTCTGCCAGATAAGATCTGAACCATTCCAGGGCACTACCACAAATGCCCTGTGCTTTCACCTTCTCTGGATCCTTTGCATTTCAATTGGATCATATTTCAGTCTTCACTTTTCCAATAATAAGTTAGGTCTTTATTCTCTGGAGCGCAGAAGGTTAAGGGGGGGACTTGATAGAGGTCTTTAAAATGATGAGAGGGATAGACAGAGTTGATGTGATCAAGCTTTTCCCTTTGAGAATAGGGAAGTTTCAAACAAGAGGACATGACTTCAGAATTAAGGGACAGAAGTTTAGGGGTAACATGAGGGGGAACTTCTTTACTCAGAGAGTGGTAGCGGTGTGGAATGAGCTTCCAGTGGAAGTGATGGCAGCAGGTTCGTTGGTATCATTTAAAAATAAATTGGATAGGCATATGGATGAGAAGGGAATGGAGGGTTATGGTATGAGTGCAGGCAGGTGGGACTAAGGGAAAAAAGTTGTTCGGCACGGACTTGTAGGCCCGAGATGGCCTGTTTCCGTGCTGTAATTGTTATATGGTTATATGGTTATAAAAAGCAAAACCTGCATTCACTTGAGATCTACATCCACGCTTTTCATAGAAGTCACTGGATAATAACAGGGAATGAGAACCATTAGTTTTATTCCTTGTTTCGTTTCCCATGATAATAATACAGCACCAAGTGTACAGGTGTCACTACAACAACAAATCAGGATTCCAAATGATGTCACCACAAATCAGGATTCCAAATTGGGAATTGCTTATTCTCAACAATGGTGTGTGCTTTATTTGTTCTGTCATTGCCTGGAGAGGGTGTCTTTAACTTGCTGACTATGAAGAATAACTATATTTGTTTTCACTCTTTACAGTTATTTATCCTGCAGTGTTTGTTCATTTAATCAATTGAACTCAACTGATTTTCTGTAGACTTTCAGGTAATTTCAGTGCTTGTATATCGTTGTGTCGGGAAAGGAAGTTTACCGTCTTGAATTAGCAAGGGCTGCCGAAGAATATTTGTTGTATGTTAATAGAACAATTAATTTCACATTCAATTGGCAGCTTCTGCTGTTCTGATCTCATAAGTTCATAATAAGTTCATAGGTGATTGTTGGGGAAGATTGTTGGGAAAAGAAATTTGTTTCAACCTATAATCTGGTTCAAGCTTATAGGACAACCACTCCATTCCACCAATCAAGCTGGTGTATCAACCTAGAGAGCCTTCTCTAAACAACTTCCATTACAAGTAAATTCCTCCTTGAATAAGGAAAGCAAAACTGTGTGCATTACTCCAAGTATAATCCAATCAACATCCTGTGTAGTTGTAACAAGATCTCCCCATTTTTAAATTTACCACACTTTGCATTAAAGCCTCACATTCCATTACACATCATAATTACTTGAACGTACTATCTGTGCCTTATGTACAACGGTATCCAGATCACACTGCACTGTAGCAGTCTATAATCACTCTGCATTTTATTTCTTCTATCATAGTGAATAACATCTTGGCATTTTCATACAAACATGGAATTGTACAGCACAGAAACAGGCTCTATCAGCCCACCTCGATGATGCTGACTGTGATGCCTGTATATGCTAATCCCATTTGCCTATATTAGGCCCCTATCCCACTATGCCTTTCCTATCCATGAATCTGACCAAATATCTTTTATATGTTGTAATTAGATCTTCCTCTACTACTTCCTCTGGCAGCTCATTCCAGATATTCACTCCCCTCTGTATGAAAAACATACTTCTCAGATCTCCTTTAAATTCTCTCCTTTTACCTTAAATATGTGCCCACTGGTTCTCAACTCTCAAAAAGACCACCTATCCTATTCATGCTCCTTATGATTTTATAAAGCTCTGTAAGGTCATCCCTGAGCCTCCCATGTTGCAATAAGAATAAACTTAGCCGTGCTAATCTCTCCTGATATTAAACAGTCCTTCATTCATGGCAGGTACACAAAAATGCTGGAGAAACTCAGCGGGTGCAGCAGCATCTATGGAGCGAAGGAAATAGGCAACGTTTCGGGCCGAAACCCTTCTTCAGACTGATGGGGGGTGGCGGGGAGAAGAAAGGAAAAAGGAGGAGAAGCCCGAGGGCTGAGGGATGGGAGGAGACGGCCCGAGGGCTGAGGAAGGGGAGGAGACAGCAAGGGCTAACAAAATTGGGAGAATTCAATGTTCATGCCCGCAGGATGCAGACTCCCCAAGCGGAACATGAGGTGCTGTTCCTCCAATTTCCGGTGTTGCTCGCTCTGGCCATGGAGGAGACCCAGGACAGAGAGGTCAGATGGGGAATGGGAGGGGGAGTTGAAGTGCTGAGCCACCGGGAGGTCAGGTTGGTTATTGCGGACCGAGCGGAGGTGTTCGGCGAAACGATCGACCAGCCTCCGCTTGGTCTCACCGATGTAGATCAGCTGACATCTAGAGCAGCGGATGCAATAGATGAGGTTGGAGGAGATGCAGGTGAACCTCAGTCACACCTGGACCGACTGCTTGGGTCCTTGAATGGAGTCGAGGGGGGAGGTAAAGAGACAAGTGTTGCATCTCTTGCGGTTGCAACGGAAAGTGCCCGGAGAGGGGGTGGTACGGGAGGGAAGGGAAGAATTGACAAGGGAGATACGGAGGGAGCGGTCTTTGCGGAAGGCAGACATGGGGGGAGATGGGAAGATGTGGCGAGTGGTGGGGTCACGTTGGAGGTGGCGAAACTGATGGAGGATTACTTGTTGTATGTGACGGCTGATGGGGTGAAAGGTGAGAACTAGGTGGACTCTGCTTTTGTTGCGATTGGGGAGATGGAGAAGAGAGCAGTGTTGCGGGGTATGGAAGAGACCCTGGTGCGAGCCTCATCTATGGTGGAGGAAGGGAACCCCCGTTATCCGGCACTCAAATACACCTGGACCATTCCGGACAGTTCCCTACCATTCCTTGACCTCACTATCTCCATCTCAGGTGGTAGACTTCTGACCGACATCCACTATAAACCCACTGACTCTATCTGGACTACACTTCTTCCCACCCTGCTTCCTGTAAGGACTCCATCCCCTACTCCCAATTCCTCCGTCTACGCCGCATCTGCTCCCAGGATGAGGCATTCCACACCAGGGCATCTGAAATGTTCTCCTTCATTCATGGCAGATTTTTTGTGAAAACATGAAATGATGGAGTAACTCAACGGGTAAGGCAGCATTTGTGGAGGGAATGGATAAGCAATGTTTTGGGTCGGAATCCTTCATGGAGTCATAGAGTGATAGAGTGATACAGTGTAGAAACAGGCCCTTCGGCCCACCTTGCCCACACTGGCCAACAATGTCCCACACTTGTCCCATTTGCCTGCGCTTAGTCCATATCCTTCCAAACCTGTCCTATCCATGTACCTGTCTAACTGTTTCTTAAATTATAGGATAGTCCCAGCCTCAACTACCTCCCCTGGCAGCTTGTTCCATACACCCACCATCCTTTGTGTGAAAAAGTTACCCCTCAGATTCCAATTAAATCTTTTCCCCTTCACCATGAACCTATGTCCTCTGGTCCTCGATTCCCCTACTCTGGGCAAGAGACTCTGTGCATCTGCCTGATCTATTCCTCTCATGATTTTGTACACTTCGAAAAGATCCCTCCCCCCCCCCCCCACCCCACCCTCATCCTCCTGCGCTCCATGGAATAGAGACCCAGTCTACTCAACCTCTCCCTATAGCTCACACCCTCTAGTCCTGGCAACGTCCTCGTAAATCTTTTCTGAACCTTTTCAAGCTTGACAATATCTTTACTATAACATGGTGCCCAGAACTGAACACAATATTGTAAATGCGGTCTCACCAACGACTTATACAACTGCAACATGACCTCCCGACTTTTATGCGCAATACTCAGACTGTTGAAGGCCAAAATGCCAAAAGCCTTTTTGACCACCTTATCTATCTGTGACTCGACCTTCAAGGAACCATGCACCTGTACTTCCTCAGAGATCATGGTAAATTTCTTCTGCACCCTCTCTATTCCTGTGATGTAACAAACGGAATTGTACCTTATACGCTAAGCGTCACCCTTGTATTAGCTACACAATATAAAATTTCAAGCCGGCTTGTCAATCTTGTGTGTAACTGAATTAAAGCTAGTGACAGAGGAATTCCCTTAGATATTCTGAATGTGTTTCCATGTTAATAAATTATGTCAGCACTTATCCTCGGCATTTCACTTTCATGTTGATAAACATCACTGAGAATCACTTTCCATGCCTTTCAGGGGTTCATTGATTTTATTTACGGTAAGCCAATGGACCAAATACACAGGATATGCAACTTTTACTTAATCAACCTGATTCTGAAAAATGTATGGAAGCATGTTGGGGTTTAGGAAGAAAGATATGTAACAGTCCACTGCACACCATCCATCACCACTCAAATGTCCCTTCTAATGGTTTGGGCATAGAATTTAATATTTCCTTGTTTAGTTTAGATACAGCATGTAAACAGCTCTTCAGCCTACTGAGTCCATGTCAATCATTGATCACCTGTTCACACTAGTTCTATGTTATTCTACTTTTTCATCCACTCCCTACACCCTAGGGGCCAATTAATTTACAAACCCGCATGTCTTTGGGATGTGGGGGGGGGGGGGGGGGGGGGGCACCGGAGCACCCAGAGGAAACCCACATGGTCACAGGGAAAACATGTAAACTCCACAGATCGAACCTGGTTTCTGGCACTGTGAGGCAGCAGCTCTACCATCTACACCATTGTATGTTGAAGAAAACATTGCAGTTATACAATACTTCCCATAGCCTTGGGAGATTCAATCCTTACAGCAGTGAATTATTGCTCAAATGAAAATAAACAGAATAGAGAATTGATTGAGAGATAAAAGTTAGCCAAGAAACAGGAGAGCAACTCTTTACCCTTCTTGCAAATATTTTGTGGGAATTTTACATATTTTCCATCCATGTAAAGGGGCAACCTTGTTTTAACATTACCTCTCATAGATATAACCATATAACCATATAACAATTACAGCACGGAAACAGGCCATCTCGGCCCTACAAGTCCGTGCCGAACAACTTTTTTCCCTTAGTCCCACCTGCCTGCACTCATACCATAACCCTCCATTCCCTTCTCATCCATATGCCTATCCAATTTATTTTTAAATGATACCAACGAACCTGCCGCCACCACTTCCACTGGAAGCTCATTCCACACCGCTACCACTCTCTGAGTAAAGAAGTTCCCCCTCATGTTACCCCTAAACTTCTGTCCCTTAATTCTGAAGTCATGTCCTTTATTATACCAATACTTTTCAATGCCATTCTTCCGACTATCATTTTAACAGGTGTCAGAGGTTATGGGGGGTAGGCAGGAGAATGGTGTTAGGAGGGAGAGATAGATCAGCCATGATTGAATGTCAGAGTAGATTTGATGGGCTGAATCACCTAATTCTACTCCTATTTCTTATGACCTTATAACACAGGTATTACTTATTGATTCAAAACTCCTATTCTGGAGCCATCTAATCCTATCTAGAACTGTGGTTTATCCCTTATTCGTGTTTTGCTCAATGCTGACAGTCTCTGCAGAACAGTATGCAGAAACCCAGTGCTTTTTACATTGGTATGTGTTATTTTGACCCCATCACCTCACCTTCTTGCACTGTCCTTGGTAAACATTTCTGATGCATCTTTTGTCAGAGTTTTCATTTATATTCATTAAATTCACCCTCAGTTGAATCTAATGCATTATTCATTTCTCTATAAACCAGAGAGCAGCTGAATAGTACATTTATAATTAACTTTATGAATATACATCTAACTGCCGCATAAATCCACTCAAATAAGGATAGTTCACAGAAGAGAAGAGGCAATGAAATTTGATTCCATAATTATAATAATCTTTTTGCCTGCAATTGGCAACAGGAGTGCAGACCATTTTGTTTACAGATTCTCTTTTTGCAGGTCATTGATGTTTATCGACTTTGAACCAAGTGTCTGATGACGTGTATGAAGCAAGTGAGTTTTTTTGTGTCGCAATTGTAGTCGCTGATACATTGTACAGGCATGTGACCTGTTGCTGAGATGTTTCTTTAAGCATGCTAGGGCTTAGGAATTGGATTGCAGCTCACATGTGTGCACTAAAACATTACTTTGTTTAGCCCTGATATCAAATTATATCGGAAAAAAACTGTGAAATTGGCCAAAAAAACCGTAACAAAACAGTATTAAAATGTTTCATAACCAAATGCAAGTGCTAATATGGGACTTGCATGGTTCCCAATGGGACCACTTTCAGTGCAGTGCAGGCACCATTACTCTGCTGCACAACAATCAGAGATGGGCATTAGTCCTTAAAGGTATGCTCCCTTTATACACACAAAATTCAAAGTACACCATGTGTACTTGAAAGAGTTAAATGAAATAGAAGTTACAAAATGGATTCTGCTGTAGATTTATAAGTATACAAAAATGGATGCTTAGCCTAGCCTCTCAACACTCAGCAAGATTAAAGTACAAACACACCAGATGTCTTGTCCTATAATATAAACACTAGCAAGATTACAGTATAAAAACACTAGATGTTTTGCCCTTCTGATATAAACATTCATAAAGATGTTCAGAACACTCGGTCTTTACTCTTTACTCTAGAGATTGTAATGTCCAGACACTGAATCAAAAAGGTAAAAAAAAAAGACCGCTTAAATCTGCAAAAATATAAGAAATAGCTCCTTCGAGCAAAACCACATATGGACATAACCTTTCCTCTATCACAAGAAACTGCCAATCTTTGATACTACCCTATATGGTCAAGGCCAGAGGCTGTACAATGCTCTGTAAGATAATGAATTGCTGATTATTAGGGTATAAATACATCTGATTGAACATTACATCTGTGTGTGGAACGTGAGGAAATCTGTGGTCTGTGTTTACATACTTATAGTTGTCTCCCACACCCGCCTAGACGAAATAAATACTTCACTGCTTTGTTACTAACTTTTGTGTTGTTATCTGTTTGAAGCAAATCAGACTTTAACATACTATGGAAGAGAGGCTGAAGAGGAGAGTGAGATTATTTTCATCTTTATTCAAATTGATGATCTGGTCAATGAGATGTATGCTGGAAGGGATATCTTGTGCACTGCTGTAATTGCCTGGGAACAGAAGACTACTATATTATCCACCAGGAGTGAGAATCCTCACACGGTGAATAATGCAGAAAGAAACTTCATGATCTCAAGAGGTATGTCAGGTTAGTCGCCACCTTACTGGGAACAGCATTCAAAAACAGAGATCCTCACATGAAAATGTATTTGAATCAATGTTCAACACTAAAAGCTGCAGTAACTCAACAGGCCAGGCAACATCTCTGGAGAAAATGATAAGTGACGTTTCAGGTCGAGACCAAACTGAATCAATTTGCCAGTCATTAGACAATATTAAGGTCTTATTGTAAGCCAGGGATGTATTAATTTATGTAATGTATTCAGTGGAGGTGACCTGGACATCATGGTGTCAAGGATTATCAAGTATCATCTCAATGCTTCTATAGACAGTGCTTCCCTTCCCTTTGCAGCTGGAAGAGACACTCTGGATGCTGAGTAAGGACTTCCCTCATAAGCTTTCTTTTTTCTTTCTCCTCTTCATTCTCCTGCTCTTCAGCCTCTTCATCAAGGTCCTCAGGGTTAGGATCTAAATGCTGTTCTTCCTCTGGCTCCACACCTGTCTTTGATATACTAGACTGTGCAACATGAACACAAGGGGAAGTCCCATTCTAGCTCAGTATATACCAGAGACCAAACTGCAAAGTATGATGACTGGCGAAAACAACCAACAATACAAATACGAAGATAGACACAAAAAGCTGGAGTAACTCAGTGGGACAGGCATCATCTTTGGAGAGAAGGAATGGATGAAGGAAAGGGTCGAGACCCTTTTTCAGATGTTTGAAGCAATGTTTGAAGCAACCATTGAATGAGTATCTCATCAAATAAATGAACCAAAGAGCACTTCTTTTTAGGTTAATCAGACTTTGTTGACTTTTGGAAGTATCTTAACAGCCAACAGAAAGTTCTGAAGTTCTTAAGTTACCCAGTCAGGTCAAGGAACATCAATAGGCGGTCAAGGAACATCAATCTTTAAATGGTGATGAAAACAAGAATATTGTTTGAGATGCTCCTGGTGCAAGTGAGGTCCATTTAACATAGTGTAGGCAAAAATGTGTGCAAAATAGTCGCTTGGTGCCTTCCTCAAGGCAGGAAAACACACGAAACATTAAAGTGCAGGAGGATGAGGGGTGTTCTTATAGAGATGTATATGATCATGAGAGGAATAAATTGGGTAGATGCACAGCATCTCTTCCCAGAGTAGGGGCATCGAGGACCAGAGAACATAGGTTCAAGGTGAAGGGGAAAAAGCTTTAATCGGAATCTGAGGAGTAATGTTCTCACACAAAGGGTGGTGGATGTACGGGAAAAGCTGCCAGAGGAGATAGTTGAGGCTGGGACTATCCCAACATTTAAGAAACAGACAGGTACATGGACAAGCTTGGAGAGATATGGACCAAACGCAGGCAGGTGGGACTAGTGGAGCTGGGACAAGGTGGCCGGTATGGGCATGTTGGACGGAAGGGCCTGTTTCCACACTGTATCACTCTATGAAACTATGACTAAGTGAATGGTGCACAGAAGTGTTTGCTCCAAAATCATATCTAATGTGATTTCAACCAGACATAATTACCTACTCAATAAACCCTGGATAAAATGTAAATTGGATTGTGTATTTTATGTGCCATGTAATCCAGTTTTTAGGTATCATTGTTTGAGTTCAAATAGCAATGTTGAAGAATGGTTTTCAAATATTAACATGAAAGCAGTTCAATGACAATGCTGAAGATCCAAAATAAAAATACAACATCCTGGGGATATTTAGTTGGCCCGACAACACCTGTGATGGATGAAGAAAAGTTAATATTTTGGGTTGATGACCTCTCAGTACTGTTCCCTTTAAGTGTTCCTTTTAAGTATTCTCCACATGCCACTTTAGTTTCTTCACATCCCATTTTCATTTATTTCCCTCTACACTGAACATCACTTCTGTAATTTAATTTCTCCTGCCTTCCACTTTATCACAGATCTTCCTCGTGTTCTCTCCACCCCTCTGTCTGTTTTCTGCCCTTCTGTCTTTTTCCTGTTTCTATAAAAGGTCATTGATATGAAATATTTTAACACTTTTACATTTCTCACATATCTATCAGACTTCCTGAATATTTTTTCCCTTTTGATAGCTGTCTAAATATAATTGGTCTTTCAAAGTACAGCCGCAGGCATGATGGGCCAAACAACGTCCTGTGTGCTAAATGAATCAATGTTAAGATATAATCACTAATTATTACTGACAATATTTTCCAACATATAATTAGGAACAGATCAGGGAAGAAATCCTGCCATTATTTGACATGCTAATCATGTGATGTATTAATATATGTAAGTTAGATTCTGCTTCTGAAGTTCTATTCCATTGATGTCTGAATCAGAGTTCAACACAGTAAAACTAGTGTGATACATTTAGCACAACAGAGGAACAATTACTATTGTTTTTACTTCCAAAACAGCACTGAAACGCCTACCTTTATTTGCATCCATGCCTCCAACTGCATACAGAGCTCCAACTGTAGACTTCCGAGGTTTAGTTCTAGGACTCTGCATTAGAGGCCGTCTCTCTGGTAACAGGTGATATTTCATGGCTTCCAAGATAAGCTTTTGGCACTCAAGGTCATCTTTGAAAAGAACATTGTTTTCAAGATCAGCCAGAAGCTGAAAAACAAAAAAATATTTTTAAAATGGGCAACTAATTTCTTTGTGTGGTAGCAGCATTTCAAGGTTGTATTTTAGTTTTGTCATTTTGTTTAAGGGCAAACCAATGATGATTGAGAAGAATGGAAAGTTTGAGCTGCAGTCATTAAATTGAATTTGATATTCTAAATCATGAAACGCAATGGATGAACCAGCAATACATATCATTACATGTAGTACTGATGTGATTGTGAACTGCATGCAGACTGATAATGAATGTTGAGGGAAAATAGGTATAGAAAATTATTATGACTTTAATTCTGTCGAGACCCATTCTCAGTTGAAAATTTATCTGCTTGAGTTATATGCCTGAGCATATTAATTTTATTTTATTTGACTCACGCTTCCCTATACCTACTTGGACGATGGCACAGCTGGAAATAGAACAGAAGCATTGCCTTTCAATTCTGCCTCCAAGAATATGGTTTGGATACCACCAGACACAAGTACAGTGCCATCTCTTTAATCACCTTATTGTTGATTAAATAGAGGCCTGTTTTGCTGCTGCGAATAAGAATTTCATTGTTATGTTGTTGGTACATATGACAATTAAACATTCTTGACTCTTTTGAGTCTTGATAATAAAGCAGAGAGCCAAGGAACTTTAAAGATTTTGAATACCTTACATCAATCCAGGTGGATTACTCATACCTCGTGGTACAAGGATCAACTCCTAAATAGATGGTTCTACCATGTACAAGCCATAATGCATTGTATGTCACAAAAAAAAAAAAAATGCTGGAGAAACTCAATGGGTCAAGCAGCTCTGAGGGGGGAAAGTTATTGGTGATTGGGGTTGAGACTACATCAGGAAATTGCCCTCTCCCACAGATGTTGCTTGACCCATTGAGCTCTTCCAGCAGTTTGTTTTCTTTTGCTCCAGCTTCTGGCATTTGCAGTCTCTAGCATCTATATAGATGATATACAATTGGCCACCATTCATGCAGTCTCTAAGCCAAAGAGCAATAATTGATCATGTTCAAAGTATCTAGAAGGAGACGGACAGACTTTTGAAACACAACCTAAGTCCTGGAGTTTGCATAATGGGCACAAAGTACATAAACATTGCACCATACAAAAAGATTACCAAACTATAGATTTATGGCTCTGTTGCTGGCTCCCCCATATGGAAACTGTGAAATTGTTTGATCTGGTGATGCATCAGTCATCTACTTGAAACATCAGCAACCTATAGATTGACTAATCTTCACTGTCAGGGTTGGAACGAGGTAAGAGTTCTGTGATAGCAGCCAAGGAACTCAGTACTGTGGTCGGGTTGATAACATTTAACATTGCTTACAACAGTTGATTGAAGCATTCATAAAGTGGATTACACTGTTTAAACAATCTAATAGCTCTATTAAGCCTTATCTACAACCAAATATAATTAGTGAAAAACATATTCTAGCAATGTTACAACATTTTGAGATTTAAAAAATCAAGTCTGCAATTTTCCCATCAGATAAAGCACAAAAATAAGTTTAATTTGACACCTAATTCACTTTCATATCTTCAGTATTAAAACAGTTATGGCCATTTTCATACTCGGAAATTAGCATCTTGTTCCCTATTGATTTTCCATTGACTTAACACAAAAGCTGTGATCGAGGACAGTGAAATGGCCATAACTTTCTTAAAAATTAAGAAAACTGAAAGAAATGTTCAGTTATTATAGATTGAAGCATTCTGAAACAAATATGAAACAATCTTACTTGGATGACCTGAAATTAAAGCATATAATGAGTTAGTTACCCAATTGTAGCTAATTCCAAACTTAAATTAATAGATCTAAACATCTATCCATTTCTTAAGAAAAGATTAACATTTTTAAATAGCCTAAGTGTCCAGATAACATTGACAAAGAATTCACAATAAAACATGATTTTTAAATCTCATTTACATTAATTTATAGGCCAAATGGAAGGAATTTAGTGTTCAATTGCTGTAAATTAATGGCCATTTAAATCAGCTTTCGAGTGGGATCCTGTGGAACTCTGTGGAACGCGCTGGTTTGGAACGTTCCCATTGCGGTAGATTTGTACCCCATATGCCCAGAAAAATATTGCGGGATTTAATGGGGCCCCAAATTAGCTACTCGCAACATAAAACTTTGTATAAAGGGATCTTAAGAAGCCCTTTTTAATGTAAAAATAAACAACCTACTTTCCGTTGTCCCCTGTATGAGATCCGTCCCGTTGTAGGCGGTTGCGGGTTTAGAGGATAATTTTTAACCTACTATAACAATTAAATTAACCATTTAAGTTTAAAAATAGCTGCAGAGAATGAACCTCGCAGCAATTTTTCGTCAGCAACTAAGTAGGCTGAACAACCTCGATTTGAATAGCCTAGGGAAAATCGCGTTTTAAACCCGCCCCCCTCTCAAAGGCGCCAAAATCACGCACACGGTCTGGGACAGATCTGCAGCCCCGCTGAAGGTAGGTTTTGCAACAAACCTACATATTCTCAATATTTTTTGTAAATTATTCTATCTTGTTCTGTCTCTATTTTCAGCCATATTGTTAATTATCTCTTCACCAATCCAACCATTCATAGAAACATAGAAACATAGAAACATTCCTGATTCTTGTGTAGGAAGGAACTGCAGATGCTGGTTTAAACCAAAGATAGACACAAAAAGTTGGAGTAGCTAGAAGCACAAGTGAACACTATTGGAGAGAAAGTTCCTCTCCAATCTGCACACCATCCTGATTTGGAAATATATTGCCGTTCCTTCAATGTCTCTGGGTCAAAATCTTGGAGCTCTTTCCCTAACAACATTGCAGGTGCAGCCATACCTTGAGGATGGCAGCTGTTCAAGAAACAGCTCAACAAAATCTTCTCAAGAGAAATTATGGATGGGCAAATAAATGTTGGCTCAACCTGCAATGCCCACATCCCTTGAATGAATAACAATAAAAAAAATAATAATCATCAATATTATTGATTCCAATTTATGATCTTTGGCACAGTTAGGTCAGTCAGAGGACTTGGCTTCATGGATAAATTAGGTGTCTAGTGAAGCAAAATTCTATCACAATAATGTAGGGACAAATGACACAGGAAGAGAGAAATGAGAATTGGGAAGAGCAATTTTCTACATTTGTGCAGCAGTCATCTGTTTTACTAATGCCTTTCTGTAGAGGAAATCTTATTTCCTTGCCTGGTCTGGCCCATATGTGACTTTGTGGCCACAAATGTAGTTGACTATTAACTGATTTAACAAGCCACTCATTTCATGGGTAGACAATAAATGCTGGCCTTGCCAGTAACCATCACATCCTAAAAAAGAAGAAACAAATAAAAATGTCAAGAGCAGGAAAAAAAAAACAAGGAGCAAATAAACCTCATGATTCTCATATTTTTTCACAACACAGAAGGAGGCCATTTAGCCCACTGAGCCAGTGCTGCCTCTCATCAAGCGCAATCTCCATTTATTTATTTGATTAAATTGCCTCCACGTATTAAACCCCGATCAAGACCATATTGACCATATTAAACCAATACCAAGAACAATACCAATCTTATGCAAATATTATTTGTTAAGTCGCAAGGAACTCCTTAAGACTTCCCCACTGGAGGACAGCACATAATGTGGAACAAATTGAAAATGCGAACAGGAGTAAAACATATATCTTGTCTAGCCTTTTCTGTCATCAATAAGTTCACGTTTGAGCTGTGACCATAGACCCTTCTTTTCTCCAACCTCTTAATAGTTTTGTTTAACAGAAGTCATTCAGTGTGAACCTACCATCAAATGCCAGTTGTGGAATAGAGTTCTAAATTTCCAGCAGTCTTTACGAATAAGATCCAGATTATTCTGTTACTCTGGGCTGAGCAAACACTAGCACCAGAAGTAATGGCAACTTGAAAATATATCCTTATATTTTATACAGAATGGGCAACACTCAGTAGAATTTGCTCTGTAACTAGGCCCAGGGTATTCAGCTGACTGTCATGTTAAGCACAGTCCTATTCTTGCAGATTACTATTTGTGTTTTTAAACTATTCCAGTGAAATTCAACTAAAATGTGAGAAGCAGCACCTCACCTTTATTCCGGGCACACTGTGACCTGATGGACCCAATATTGAATT
The DNA here is from genome assembly GCF_010909765.2 of Amblyraja radiata. Classification (NCBI taxonomy): domain Eukaryota; kingdom Metazoa; phylum Chordata; class Chondrichthyes; order Rajiformes; family Rajidae; genus Amblyraja; species Amblyraja radiata. The sequence continues at coordinate 78,504,065 of NC_045961.1, read as the reverse complement.
CAACAACTTTAGGTAACTTGTTTACTCTGTTTGTATTACAACTGGCCAATTCTCCAATAAGGCATGCATCTGTCGTATTGACTCAGTTTTCTCATAGCGAGCATTGCCTGACCTACTGAAACCTTCGTACAGTTCCACATCGCACAGTTATGTGGCACACTTTGTTTGTGTTCTTTCTCTCTAATCTATAATAACAAATTGGAAGTTACAGAGAAAGTATATAAAGTGAGACAGCTTCTTCAACAGCATATCTTTATGACCATTCTATACACACCCTGTTAGAGTATTACCTGTAGCGGCAATTTTTATATTGTTCAAGAGATTACTCCCTCTAGCCACTTAAGAGACTACATGGCTTCAGGCGAATGTCGTAATACGCATGTGAGCTCTCCGTGACACTTTCAGAGCTTCTCGTAAGATAAATCTTCATAACACAATCTTTTGATTAATAGTTTCTTTATTGTTGAAGAAAAATTATAAGATATTTATCCGACCTTCATCTCTGACACGTACACTTTAATCTTCGTCAAACTCCAGCATATCGCTTTTAAACATTAGAAAACTCCTCGTGTCTCTGCAAAACTCTACATGGTCGAAGGGTGTTCCTTCACCATGTAGCTCTAAAACTAAACTAAAACTAAGTTTCTGCGCAATTAACCCAGCGACAAACATGCCCCTGACTATGTAATAAATCCCACCCACATAATTAAGGGCAGTCTAAAATTTAGACAAATGCCATAATTAATGACACACAAAATAAGCCAAATGGCCACTACATAACCTTTATCCTATTCTTCCTTGTGTGGCTGCAACTTATTTTCTCATGTCTCCAGTTCTGATGAAGGGTCTTTGTCCTGAAACGTTAACTTTGTATCTCACTCCACACATGCTGTCTTCCCAATTGAGTGTTACCACCACATTGTGATGATATTTTTATTTTCAAATTTTCCAACTGCAGATTTTTTATTTTCAACATTAATTTGAACACTTTCAAATGCTCTATTTTTTATTTCAAATTTTTTATTTCTGGTTCCCACCATTCATGTTTTCTTTCTTGTAATTACACTACCATATTTATTTGTGGCAGTGAATACTCCCATTTATACCTCCTCAAGACCGGCATTTTACTTCGGAGTCACGTGAGTGACTACGTGAAGAACCCGCTTCCAACGCATGCGTGCCATATCGCTACACGCATTGCACGAGTCAACAGAAGGGTGGAGGACATCCACCAGTAACGGGAGAAGGAACAAAGGACCAGCAAAAGGCAGGTAAGGACTCTGCATTTTTATTCACAGAAAAATGGACAGAGTGAAAAGGAAGCGGTCTGCAAAAAAGCTGCCCGAGAAACGCGTTGTAAACGTGGATGAACGGCAGAGACAGCAGCCGTCGGCTCTAGAGGCCTCGGTAGAGGAATCAGCTGTTCTGGCACCGACGAAACTTACTCACCGGCCGGGAGGCAAAGTTCAAACAAAAACGCACCATCTAGCAGAGCCCGACTTGGAGCAGCAGCGGGCGACCAGCCCGTATCAATATCGGACCAGGGCTGAACGGGTGCGGCAGACGGAACAAACCCGCTATGAGTGGCTGCATACGGAGCAGCCAGGAGAAACAGCTGACCGGGAACAGACGTGGACCGACAGTCAGGACTCTATAAGAAACGGCTGACCGGGAACAGACGTGGACCGACAGTCAGGACCGGTGTGGCCAGCGGCGGGACGAGGAAAGCCCGCAAACCAGCACCCGTGAGTACCGGGGACGGGAACAGCTGGGATACAAAGAGCAGCACACTGCTGAAAGGCTGCAGGAATGGGAGCAGCCAAAAATAGCAAGTGCAGTTCACCGTCTAAAGGAGCTGCTGGAGGAGCTCCTTCACAGTGGCAGTCCCATGAATGTGGAGACTAGCCACAGTGGGCAGACAAGCCCCATATGGGTACCCCGTGAGGGACCCCCTGAAATCTCGACCTCTTCGGAGGAGAGTGGGCAGGACCCTGATGGGCCAGACCCTGATCACACAGCTTCCCATGATCCTGAATCTGCAGAAAAACATACACTGCTGGACATGGTGGCTGATTACTTCAAACCAAGTCAAACAGGGGCAGACTTGGATTCCAGGATGGCAGCCAGTATTAACTACATGTCTGGCCATCAACTCCAACAACAAATATTCACAGAGACACTGGCCAGACATATGCCACCTGGTAACTGTGATGTATTACAAATCCCCAGTGTCAACCAATGCATTTGGAAGCATATGGGGAAGGAAATCAGGAACCATGATCTCAAAATCCAGAAAGCCTTAAAGGGGCTTACGGCAGCTTACATCCGCACCCTGGACAAAACAGAGCAAACTAAAGGCCACCAAGACGCACTAGCCCTGTTCTGTAATGTACAATATGAGCTGAATAGCATGCGGAGGGCGGCTATTCAGCCAGCACTGGATCCTAAATATGCAACAATTTGCAAACAAAGAGCCGTTAAAACCCCAACCCTTGTTTGGGGAAGCCAAGACACTGGGGCTCATCAAAACCAGCGCAAAGGCTTATTTTGGATCACGGTACCAGCCACATGGAAGACCGAAAAGTGTGGCTTATATCAGTGGCAGTGCCAGAACCCAATATAACCTGCAGCAGCCTTCTTTTAGGGTATGGCCAGGGACGGCCACCCTGGAAGATGCGGAAGCCTAAACCTCCAGTACAACCACGAACACGAATAAAGACAAAGAAAATAATACAACCACCAGTAACCATGGAGGTAGGTGGGTGTGGTTCTTTTGTAAAAAAGGGACCCACGACGGTGGGAGGGAGGTTGCAATACTACAGTGACGAATGGTGTAAAATCACTACAGACTCGTATGTTCTAAGCAGTATTCAGGGTTATCTGATAGAATTTACTCATCCCAATAACCCCCCAGTACAACATACACCAGAAAGGCATTTCGTCCTTACAAAAACCGAACAATCTAAAGCCCACATGGAGCTACAACGATTGTATACAAAAGGTGTGATTGAGCATACTACTCATGAACAATTAAAATTTGTATCAAACATATTTATTAAAAATAAAAAAGATGGGGGTTGCAGGATTATCATTGACCTTTCAACCCTAAACACATTCGTTCAATATGTTCATTTTAAGATGGATACCTTTATCACTGCTAAAGAATTAGTATCAGCTGGTTTCTATATGACAAGCATTGACTTAAAAGATGCATACTATACAGTACCCATCAAAGGGGAACACAGACGGTAGTTAAGTGTAAATTGATACCAGAAACGAATATGGATTATCTAGGATTCACCATTAACACGGTCAATATGTTAGTAACTTTACCAATAAATAAAGCCGCAGCCCTACAGGAGGATTGCAGCGAGCTTCTTAACACCAACAGACCCTCCATTAGACGGGTAGGCCGGATAATTGGGAAGATTGTGGCTACATTTCCGGGCCACACATTTTGGGCCATTACATTATCAAAATTTGCAAAGAGCAAAAATTAGAGCACTCAAATTTAACAAAGGTCATTTTGATAGACCTATGGAGCTGCCTATGGAAGCTATAATTGAACTACAGTGGTGGGAACATAGCATTAGGTATTGCTCCAAACCCCATCATTATTGAAAACTCGTCTATGGTATTACAAAATGGTGTATCCAAAGAAACATTTGGATATCGGCAACATAAAGGTAAGCTAAATTCAGTGGCAGACACCAGGTCACGCAAATTTAATGAAAACACGGAATGGATGTTAAATAAAATGTATTTGCTTAAATTACAGCAAAATATGGTAGACCAGATATTGATATTTTTGCGTCCAGGTTGAATCACCAATTACCAAGGTACGTGTCCTGGGAACCAGACCCTGGGGCAGAAGCTACAGATGCTTTCTCACTGCATTGGGGGAAATGGCGTTTGTTATGCTTTTCCCCCATTCTGCATCATCAATCGGGTACAAAGGAAAATTCAACAATATTCGGCATCTGGGATTCTCATAGTACCCGATTGGCCTACTCAACCGTGGTATTCGGTCATACAGGGGATGGTGTTAGAACCATGTTCCATTATTGGACATAGCCCGAATTTATTAATTCATCCAGTAACTGGAGGGGGGCAGTCACCCATGCCATAAGACTATGGATTTGTTGATTTGTAGAGTCTGAAAGACCCACTACACGGCATGGGGCTGTCAGACAGGACGATGAATCTCATCACATCCGCACAAAGACTGTCAACACGGAAGCAGTACCTCGGACACATCAAGAAATGGGGCATATACTGCTTTGACAACAACCTAGACCAAAGGGCCAAGAATATTCCGGCCGTATTGGAATTCTTAACAAACCTCCATTATGATAAACGATTGGGCTACAGTGCCATCAATAGTGCCAGAAGTGCACTCTCCAATTACCTATCACAAGGAACGGAGCGGCACACGGTGGGAACGCACCCCCTGGTAACAAAACTTATGAGGGGCATATTCAATGCAAATCCCCCTAAAACCAGGTACTCCAAAATCTGGGATGTGGGTGGCGTTTTAAACATGCTGAGGAGCTGGTAGCCCATAAACAGCATTATCACTGCAGAAACTGACCATGAAGATGGTTATGCTCATGGCGTTAGTTACTGCACAACGAGTCCAGTCATTAAGCAAACTGAGCCTGGACTCCTTGATCATCTCACGAGAGAAACTGGTGTTTGTCATACATGAGTTAATAAAACAAACAGACCAGGTTCATCGGGTCAAGTGATTGAATTTATGGCATATCCATATGACGAACGTCTGTGTATAGCAAGACATATCCAATTATACATGGAATATACTAAGAGCATTCGAGGTCAGGAAATGGCTTTGTTAATTTCTTACAAGAAACCGCACAAAAGGGTCACGACCCAAACTATCTCAAGGTGGCTCAAATGTGTCCTAAAGATGGCAGGAATAAACACTAATGGTTTTAAATCTCATTCCACCAGGGCTGCAGCAAAATCCGCAGCAAAAATTCTGAGGTACCCACGGACCAAATCCTCAGAATAGCAGGATGGTCATCCGAAAGGACTTTCCAAAGGTTTTATAATAAACCAGTTTTTGGAGCCATCATCATTTTCGGAAAGCATTTTACGTTCAATATTATAATTTGCCCGAAGGGTTACAGGGCTATGATTTCAATTAATAAATGTATTTACTCGTTATATCACACAAGTCTTTGTATAAGTGTGTCTAAAATTGCTAATGATACTCTCTCCCGATACCCAAGGCAGTTGTGAAGCATGGACTCGTTCCACGGCATGAGGTCACAGAGCTTTGAAATCTTCACGTAGTCACTCACGTGACTCCGAAGTAAAATAGTAAGATTAAACGAGAACTTACCAGTTTGAAGTTTGATCTGTATTTTATGAGGAGGAACGTTGAGGGAATACGTGCCCTCCGCTCCCACCCTCCTATGATCATATCAAAACTGGTATCTCTTTGATAATCTTACTATGTTAGGTCATTATAGTTTCTGTGACCTCACACCGCTGCTTTGAAGAATGGCACGCATGCGTTGGAAGCGGGTTCTTCACGTATTCCCTCAACGTTCCTCCTCATAAAATACAGATCAAACTTCAAACTGGTAAGTTCTCGTTTAATCTTACTATTTTTCTTCATTAATCCACACCACTTCCTTTCAAATTGCACCTGTTTCAGCATATCATTTTTCCTCTTCTATCTCAGACTTTCCCCTGTTGTCCCCACCGCAGCCCTCATACCCACACCTTAACATTTATTTTTTAGTTCCGGTGAGAGTTTGTCAACCTGTAAAGTTGACTCATTGTCATTCATCACAGGCACTCCAGCATTTTTTTGTTGTGTATCAGACAGCTGTTGCCCGCAGTACTTTCTTTTCAGATCTTTGTATTTACTACTGTTAGTACTTTACATTCTGTTCTCATCTTAGTCATTATTATACCCTCGATCCATGCCAGAAGTTGGAAAGAAATTGTCTTTAAAAAAAAATCAGCAATTATTGTTTACAATTCCCTCATTATACCTCTGCAGAAAGATTGAAGACTCAAAACCACAAAAACATGAGAAGGAGAGAAAGCTATTCAACAACAACCGGCAGCAAACTCATCAGCTTCTTTCTGAATGTATTTACAATTATGACAATCATTTGAGAGCTCAGTGCTGGTGCTACACACGTTGAAACTGGTCCCTTTGGTGCTGCTAAATTTAAATCTAAATCTAAATTTGTGTAAATGCATAATTTGTCAAATTATCGTATAAAAAGAGGGAAATAAACCTGCTTAACTTAATTTAATTATTTTTTTTTCTTCACGTTCATAGGTTATAAAAGTAGAATTGGGCCATTCGGCCCATTGAGTCTACTCCACCATTCAATCATGACTGATCTCAGCCTCCTAATCCCATTTTCCTGCCTTTTCTCCATAACCATTGACACCCATTCTAATCAAGAATTTGTCTATCTCTGCCTTAAACATACCCACTGACTTGGCCTCCACAGCCCTCCGAGGCAATGAGTTCCACAGATTAACTACCTTCTGACTAAAAAAGTTATTTCTCACCTTCTTTCTAAATGAGTACTCTTTAATTCTGAGGCTATGACCTCCGGTCCTAGAATCTCCCACCAGTGGAAACGTCCTTTCCACTATCCACTCTATCCATGTCTTTCATTATTCTGTAAGTTTCAATGAGGTCCCCACTCAACCTTCTAAACTCCAGCGAGTAGAGGCCCAGTGCTGTCAAGCGCTCATCATATGCTAACCCATTCTTGAATTGTAATTTTGATACATGGCTGATATTTATGTTCCCGGTTGAGGATGCTGCACTTTGTATATATTACTGGGTCCGTGGATATCACACATGTGCTAGTTGAGCCCAAGGCACCATCTTGAGTAGCTATGTTAGATAAATTAAGCCATCACATCCAAGCTCCCATTAGTTATCGTCACCAGGAAGACAAAGCAATAATTTAAATTTTCGGGAATAAGTCTACTACAGGTATCTCCCTGCAGTTTCTCTCTCATGGCTTTCTACAGCCAACTGGGATATTATTTCCTCTGGAGTAGATAGATGCTCATTACTTTGTACCACCCATGTTTGGATAGTGCTTCTTCTTTTAGATGCTCACCGCAGGCAAACTCCCACAGTCGGTAACCCCTTCAGCACCAAGATGTCCAGTAACCAAGCTTTGGGAGATTAAAATTCAATGGTACGCAGTTTAGGGTCGGCTATGTCTATTGGGCATAGTTGGTGGTTCTCAAACTCAAAGAATATGCTATCTCACCTGCTGAGTGTTTCATTATCCTGTGTTTATATTTCAGATTTCCAGCATCTTCACATTTGCAGATTTTTTTCAATTATTTATCTACCACTTTTCATGTTCCTTCTATCGAGCAAACATAGAAAATATGATAGGAGTGGGCGATTCAGTCCCTTGAGCCTTTCTGTCATTCAACAGAATCATAATTGATCCGCCATTTCAAATGCATATTCCCATTCTTTCCCTGTAACTTTTGTGTTGATGCTTCTTGCTTGTAAAGTGCCATTTGACACCCACTACCTACTGTAAAAGAGATTTTCATAGGTAGAGTTCAAAAAATTGTCATCTCAGTATTGAACCTCTTACACCATATCCTGAGACCTTAAAGCGCCCATTAACTCCTGCACAGTGGCGCAGTGGTAGAGTTGCTGCCTTACAGTGCCAGAGACCCGGGTTCAATCCTGACCACTGGAGCTGTCATTACGGATTTTTCACGTTCTCCCTGTGATTGCGTGGGTTTTCTCTGAGTGCTCTGGTTTCCTCCCACATTCCAAAGATGTGCAGGTTTGTAGGTTAATTGGCTTCTGTAAATTGACTTTGGTGTGTAGGGTAGTACAGGGTTGGTGCTGGACAACTTGGACGGTGGGCCAAAGGGCCTGTTTCAGTGCTGTACCTCTAAATTAAACTAAACTGTGCAGCCAAGTTTTGATGTCACTGGATAGCATGGAAACTGACCTTTTGGCCCACCAGGGTCAAACACCCATTTACACAAATCCAATTTTCTATCCTCCCCACATTCCCATGAGCCCCCTCAGATTTTACCTCTCATCTATAAAAAATTGAATGGAATTGAATTGAATATTTATTTTATTAGCCAACTATGCATACATACAAGGAATTTGCCTTGGTGCTTTGCTCGCAAGTAACAACACGATATACAGTAGACAGTCAAAAATAAAACATTATAATTTAAACATGTGATGAATGAAATAAAATACCAGAGCACAAGTAGGCTACAAACCTTTGGCTATTGAGTAGAGCTACTGGTTGTGGAGAAAAGCTGTTTTTATGTCTGGCTGTGGCGGCTTTGACAGTCCGGAGGAGCATTCAAAGAGTTTGTGGCCAAGGTGAGAGGGGTCAGAGATGATCTTACCCCCACTCTTCTTTGACCTTGCAGTGTACAGCTTGTCGATGGGGGAAGGTTGCAGACAACAACCTTTTCGGCTGATCGAATGATGCACTGCAGCCTCCGGATGTCATGCTTGGGTGGCTGAGCCAAACCAGACCATGATGGAGAAGACTCTATGATGGCAGTATAAAACTGGACCATCATTGCCTGTGATTGATTGTATTTTCTCAGTTGTCGCAGAAAGTACATCCTCTTTTAGACCTTTTTGACTGTGGAGGCGATGGTGGCCTCCCATTTAAGGTCCCTGGAGATGATGGTTCCAAGGAACTTAAATGACTCCACAGATGTGACTGTGATGTTGTTGATGGTGCGTGGGGGGAGGGGAGGGGAAGCTCTCCTATCAATTCCTCCATCTTAAGAACATTGAGCTCCAGGATGTTGCGATGGCACCAGGACGCCAGCTGTGTCACTTCCTGTCTGTAGGCAGATTCCTCCCCATCCTGGATCAGTCCAATCAGAGTTGTGTCATCCGCAAACTTGAGAAGCTTGACAGAGGAGTCTGTGGAGGTGCAGTCTTTGATGTAGATAGAATAAAGGAGAGGAGACTGTATGCAGCCTTATGGTGCTCCAATGCTAAGGGTCTGCGGGTCCAAGATGAGCTTTCACAACCTCAAATGTTGCTTCCTGTCTGTCAGGAGGTTGATGATCCACTGAGGAGTTCAGGCACTGTCAACTGGAAGAGTTTGGAGTGTAGTAGCTCGGACACAATGGTGTTGAATGCAGAGCTAAAATCCACAAACAAAATCCTTGCCTAGGTCCCCTGGCGATCTAGGTGCTGGAGGATGAAGTGCAGGACTAGGTTGACTGCATAACCCACTGATCTATTTACCCGGTATGCAAACTGCAGGGGGTCCAGCAGGGGGTTTGTGATATTTTTCAGGTGGGCCAGTGCGCCTTTCAGGGGTCCTCATGATTACAGAGGTCAGTACGACAGGCCTGTAGTCATTAAGACCAGTAATCCTTGGCTTTTTAGCTACAACAGTGGAGACTTTGAAGCAGGCAGGGACAGTGCAGGTTTGCAGGGACTGATTGAAAATGTCTGTGTAGACTGGTGCCAGTTGTTTGGCACAGCTTGAGGGTATAAGGGGAAACACTGTTCGGTCCTGGCGATTTCTGGCTTTTCTGTCTCCTGAATAGCTTTTCCACCTCCTCAATTGCTATTGTTAGTGATGGAGAAGTGGCCAGACTGATGTTGGGCTGCAAGGAGGGGGTGGGTAGTGGATGATGGCCCAGTCTTTGGGCCCTCATAAGGTTAAAGTAAGGTTAAGTTAACGTGATCAATTATCCTACCGAACCAGCATGATTTGGGATTATCTGACAAAATCGGAGAACGTGGTGTAGTCCCACCTGGTCACTGGGAATGCGGAAACTATACATGGATTGAACCTAGGTTGCTGGACCTGCGAAGCAGTAGATCTGCTAGTGTGGGTATGTTGTAACGAGGGAAATCATTTGGACACAGCGGGATCTCATGGACTGCAGCGTATTAAAACCAGATAGCAGCTTTTAGAGAAAAAACGTGCGGGAGAATGAGGGAGCATCTGGGAAAAGGACAGGTATGTTTCAGGTAAGGTTTACTATTCAGACTGATGGAGTAAAGTGAAGAAAGTCGATAGAAAGAGGTAAGTCAAAGAGAGGGGGGGCACGCAAGAGGTGATAATTTATAGGTGGATTCAGGTGAGGAGGGAAGGATGGCAGATAAGTGCAGATAGTAACCAAAGCAGTAGGTGGAGTAGAGACAGACGTTAGAGAGGTCGAATCTGAGAAGAAGGAATATAGAGAGTGAAATGTGGCACCAGGAGGGATGGATAGTGGGTGGTAGGGAATGGAAGGGGGAAATGGGAGCAGAAATGAAAATGTGGGACTGGGAGTATGGAGAGGTGGGAGATGAGTGGATGATGGAGGAGGGGAAAGGAAGTTGGTGATGGGCACAAAAAGTGAAAAGAAAGGTGTGTGGCACAGAGTGGGGGGTGTGGGGTGTTTACCTGAACATGGAGAATTCAATGTTTGTGTCATTGATAAATGAGGTGCTGTTCTTGCAGTGTTGTGGCAGGGTGGGGGCGCTGCAAGCCGGCGCCCTGCCAGCTGCGTGTTAGTTCATTCTACTTTTATTTATTTTTAGTATGTCCTAATGTGGGTTTTTAGTGTTTCTCTGTGTGTTATGTGTGGGGGGTGGTGTGGGGGGGTAAGGGGGAAACAGTTTTGGTTGCCTGCTCCATGGAGAGGCAACTTTTTTTTTCATGTCGCCTCCCCCGTGGCCTAACAGCAAGGTTCGGGCGGCCATTCCCGGAGAAAAACGCCCGGGGCTTCAGCGGCGGGCGCAGCGTGGACTCTCGTTGCGGAGTGGGCGAGCCCTCGCTGGGGCTCACCAGAGGGGAGTGCTCCGTTTCGCTGGCCCGTGGCAGCCGGCAGCCTGAAGCCGCGGTCTGCAGAGCTCCAGCTGGCGCTGCGTCTGCAGCCCGGGATCCCTCGTGGGGGACCCGGGGGAAGAAGAGCTCCAATTGCCAGCCCGTGGCCAACTTCTACCGCGAGCCTGGCGTGGACTTACCAACAGGAGCGGGGTCCCTCGCCAGGGATCCCTGGAGGGGAGTTTCGACCATCCTGCAGCCTGCGGTGCTTCGGGCTGTGGCGCGAACTTTAAATCTTCGACCGCCGGCCTGCGGCCTACACCAAATTGAAGCCGCGTTCTCCGGTGGGGAAGAGCCGATTCTGGACTTACCTGGTCTTTTTACCTTGTCCTTTTACCATCTGGATGCCGGCAGCAACGGCTGCGGAGGGTTGAGGTCCCGACCACGGGGGAAAATGAAGGAATACTGGCCAAATGTTGTGCCTTCTACCATAGTGATGAATGCTGTGGTGGATGTTTGTGTTAAATTTTTAGTGTGTTTTTTGTGTGTTCTTTATCATTGTACCGCTGCTGGCAAATTAATTTCACTTGCACTTTATGTGCAATGTGACGAATAAAACCGTATTGTATTGTATTGTATTGAGAGAGTAATCACTCTTGGCCAGAGGTGAGTAATGATCACACTACCATCCACACCTTGAACCTCAAGCTAAAAATACTTCTATTCTGTTTATGATCTGTGCCCCTGAAGCTTCTGCTGTGCTTGTCGCAGGCAAATCGGCACAGTGCTGGGTCATGAATTCTTACTGAAAGCTTGCATTGTAAGGGATGGTAGAGTTGACCTTGATTATATCAGCAAGATTGAATAGACTAGGTTATATTCAGAGGAGCTTAAAGTTAAGAATGATTGTGCAGAGAGGAACAGATCAAACGTGGAGAGAACAGAGCTTTACGTTTGTAGGGGTTGGCGATCAGAGGGAGGTTGAGGAACATAAGATCATCAACGGTGATGGGAATCAGGAACTCACACTTGGCCTGAGGGTGGTGGATTACATAAAAATTAGTCTCAAAGCTTTTTCTCACCTATTATTGCTATGGTGCGAACTCCACCGTTTTATGATATATCATGACTTTACATTTTCAAGTTGTTATTCCACTACCATATTTATTTATTGCTGTTAATTGCTATGCCTCAATTATGGGGTTCAAATGCTTTCTAACTGGCTTTTAAGGATGCTAATTATGACAATTGAATCATTATGCTCTATTCCATATCCCACTGAGTATTGGCCACAATGTGTGCTAAATTCAGGCAAATGAAAGATTAAAGTCTCCGACTGATAACCTCAGTCAATAAAACGTAGAAAAACGTTGAAAATGCTTAGTTAACTATTTTATACTGTGTCAATAACAATGTCTGGGCTTGCCAAAGAAACAAATGTTTATCGACAAAACAGTTTGACCCAATCACATGGGCACCTGGTTTTTGGATGATTACTTCTTCAGATCCAATACTGTATTTAGTTTAGAATGCACACCAAGGGACCACTGAACGAGATCAAACAAGTCACTGAGATTACCAATACAGTTAACCTAGCTCACAGAATTGTTTTTCTTCCATTTTCTAGCCCAAGATGTCTGAGCTGTCAGGTGTTTACAAACTCTGTAAGCATCAGCATTGAGTCAAATAAAAAGTGCAACAACAGTTTGAAATCTGGCACAAAAGGATGATGAAGATAAAAACTTATAGATGTAATTAAGTATAAGTTCTGGTGCGGGGACAATGACTACACCAACACCAATGACTACACTCATGGTCAGGTGAACTCCCATGAAAAGGTTAAAAGAGGATGGTGAGGAGATGGCCTGGGTTAATATGGGGGCGCAGACCCTTGTCATTTGTGGGCAGGTGAGCAGCTGGTGGCCTTGGGCTTGTCCCAGCAATTGAGTTTTGTTCCAAAAGGAGGTGCTGGTGGTCTCAGGCTTGTCCCAACGGCTTAGGCTTGGCACAAGAGGAGGTGTTGACAGCCTCAGACTTGCCTTTGCTGCTCAGTCTTGCCTTCAGTGAGGAGGAACTGACAGTTCCTCGGGCTTGTCCCAGCGGCTCAGTCTTGCTCTGCATGTGAAGACACAGTCCCTTGTCATCTGTGAGAAGGTGAGGAGACACTGGCAGTCTTAGGCTTGCCGTGATACCTTGGTCTTTGCCTCGAAAAGGAGGAGCTAGTGATTTTGGGCTTGTCCCAGTGGCTCAGTCCTGGCCTCAAAGAAGGAGCACTGTCGGTGGACATGCTGGACTGAAGGGCCTGTTTCTATTGTTCGTAACTCTCTCAATTGAAGCCCATTTAGTTACTCTGCTAATAACATGTCCTGTAGACTTCAAACACCTCCCCAAAAGAAAATCAGTATCGTCCACTATATGATATGTTATGATATCATATGATGATCTGCACTGAGGTTCTTGCATTCCACCTTATTTGTGTGTTCTTTGTAATGGCACAGATCGCATCCTGATACTCCACTACACTGATTGTCTCACACTGTCCAAACAAATTATGGACTCTTCCTCTGAATTGCTCGCTTAGCAAGAAGATAAATATTTTCATTTATCTGCAAATGTTAAATCATTGTCCAAATAATCCTTGGATTCTCAATTGCATTTGCCATGGGATAATTAATCATGATTTTGTTCATGAGTCCTTCAGGTTGTGTATCTCATTCCCACTGCACTGCAGTACTTTTCTATCTGCTCCCAGTGAAGTAAAACATGTCCATGGCTTCCAAAAAACTTCTTAATAGTATTTTATATTCCAAATGATAATCTTCATTGGTATCATTGGTTCCATTATTACCTCACCTTTGGGAAAATTACCTTTCCATTGTACAATTTCACCACAGCTTGTATTTCATTCGCCTCAATGTTTTTTTTTAAATTTCACTAACCTGCCACTGTTCAAAATATTGGCACAATATCTGGCTGAGATCTATTACAGTGGATCTTGAGCTTGGCAGCTTTCCCCCTCTTTATGCCTCAACACCTCTTCACGTGGGCTCTTATCAATCTTTCTGTACAGGTACAATGGATAACTACTCAGAAATTGAGCACAACACCTATTCTCTTGGAGGCAGCCACACATCAACTCCACACTCACATTTTGTATGTTGCTCAATGATCCGCAATACACAGCTCTCACCAACTGTCCATGTCTCTGTTTACGCAACTATTTGCCATATATATTAATGATTTGGAAGAGGGAATTAGGAGCAACACTAGCAAGTTTGCGGATGACACAAAGCTGGGTGGCAGTGTGAACTGTGAAGAGGATGTTAAGAGGTTGCAGGGTGACCTGGACAGGTTGAGTGAGTGGGTAGATGCGTGGCAGATGCAGTATAATATAGATAAATGTGAGGTTATCCACTTTGGTGGCAAAAACAAGGGGGCAGATTATTATCTCAAAGGCTTACGTCAGGTAAGGGGGGGGGTACAGCGAGACCTGGGTGTCCTTGTACACCGGTCACTGAAAGTTGGCGTGCAGGTACAGCAAGCAGTGAAGAAAGCTAATGGAATGTTGACCTTCATAACAAGAGGATTTCAGTATAGGAGTAAAGAGGTTCTTCTGCAGTGTATAGCGCTCTGGTGAGACCACATCTGGAGTATTGTGTACAGTTTTGGTCTCCTAATTTGAGGAAGGACATCCTTGTGATTGAAGCAGTGCAGCGTAGGTTCACGAGATTGATCCCTGGGATGGCGGGACTGTCATATGAGGAAAGATTGAAAATAATAGGCTTGTATTCACTGGAGTTTAGAAGGATGAGAGGATATCTTATAGAAACATATAACATTATAAAAGGACTGGACAAGCTAGATGCAGGAAAAATGTTCCCAATGTTGGGTGAGTCCAGGGGCCACAGTCTTAGAATAAAAGGGAGGTCATTTAAGACTGAGGTGAGAAAAAACTTCACCCAGAGAGTTGTGAATTTATGGAATTCCCTGCCACAGAGGGCAGTGGAGGCCAAGTCACTGGATGGATTTAAGAGAGAGTTAGATAGAGCTCTAGGGGCTAGTGGAGTCAAGAGATATGGGGAGAAGGCAGGCACGTGTTATTGATAGGGGATGATCAGCCATGATCACAATGAATGGTGGTGCTGGCTCGAAGGGCCCGAATGGCCTCCTCCTGCACGTATTTTCTATGTTTCTATGTTTCTATGTCTCAGTTCCACCTAGTCTCAGATCCAACTAGTTGTTGACTACTTTATAAGGCACATAAGCTTTACAATCAACATCTGCAAGAAGAAGGTCCTCCAGCAACCATACCCTGCTCGATAACACTGTCCTTTCACAATGAAGGTCAATATGGTCAATGTGGACCTCCTCCTAAATCTTGGGTGCTACCTCTCTCCGATTTCTATGAGGAAATTCATCATCACATTCATGTTCACCACAGCCTTTGTCTGACCAACGAAAAGGGTGTTTAAAATTCAAGATCTCAAACTTGTAACAAACTCCTGGTCTACAAAGCAGCCATGATCAATATTGTTCTGTATCCTTCTGAGACCACTCAAGACACTGAAAGGATATTGCCATTGTTCTTCTGTAAAATCCGCCAAAACATTAGGAGAATCAATTGTCCTCCTCTGAGCTAATATCCCAGCATTAAGGATATATTACACTCTGTCTATTGAGCAGGCCATGTTCTTTGGATCTCAAGACCCCCAAAAGAGTCACTTTATTCTGTGTTCTGCCACAGGAAGAGATTACCAGGTAATCAATATCTTAGGTCAAAGACCCATCACAAGAAATATATTTTCCTCTCTATACCAATTCTGACAAAGGGACTTTAGCCTGAAACATTGATTCTGTTTCTCATTTCACAGATGGGCCCGATGTGCTGAATATTTCCAGCATTTTATTTCAGATTTATAGCATCTGCCATTTTAGTTTTGATTTTCAATGTTGCTCTTTCTAGATAGTGACAAATACCATGAGTAGATTTGGGGGTGGTATGTTTAAGTGGTTGACAATGCAATTTGTCAAGTCAAGTCAAGTCAAGTCAAGTTTATTTGTCACATACACATACGAGATGTGCAGTGAAATGAAAGTGGCAATGCTCGCGGACTTTTGTGCTAAAGACATAACAACCAAACAAACTATAAACCAATCATAACACACATATTCTTTTACATAATAAATAATGGAAGGAAAAAACGTTCAGTAGAGTTAGTCCCTGGTGAGATAGGCGTTTACAGTCCGAATGACCTCTGGGAAGAAACTCCTTCTCAACCTCTCCGTTCTCACCACATGGCAACGGAGGCGTTTCCCTGACCGTAGCAGCTGGAACAGTCCGTTGCAGGGGTGGAAGGGGTCTCTCATGATATTGTTGGCTCTGGAGTTGCACCTTCTGATGTATAGTTCCTGCAGGGGGGCAAGTGAAGTTCCCATAGTGCGTTCGGCCGAACGCACTACTCTCTGCAGAGCCTTCTTGTCCTTGGCAGAGCAATTCCCAAACCAGATGGTAATGTTCCCGGACAAGATGCTTTCCACCGCCGCTGCGTAGAAGCACTGGAGGATCTTCGGAGACACTCGGAGATTGACTGTTCTAACTAGAATTCTATTGAGTTCAAAACAATGGATTGGCAGCTTTACTCTCATATGATAGATTATATTGGAGATCTTCAATGAAATGAAGAATGGGGGCATGGGAAATGTGGTGTAAATGTAAGTTGGAAGTTTAGTTTAGTTTAGTTTATTGTCACGTGGACCATGGTACAATGAAACTCTTTTGTTGCGTGCTAACCAGTCAGCGGAAATACAATACATGATTAAAATCAAGCCACTTAGAGTGTACAAATACATGACAAGGGAATAACTTTTAGTGCAAGGTAAAGCCAGTAATGTCCGATCAAATATAGTCGGAAGTGGTGACTAGATGTTAGAATAAACAACAATCATTCATCCTGAGATATCTTGTTATCTGTAGCTATACAAATAGCACCACAACATAAACATTTAGGGAACATAAAACAACGCATTTCAGTATTGAAGGATTGAATGGGAAAGAAGGAGAAGCGATCAAAAAGACGAGAACAATTAAACTTACTTGAGGTGGGAGCAGTGGTAATCTGATGTATGCGAGCAGCATGCCAAGATCGCGACATCTCCTCTGCAAATCATATTTCACCCACATCATCAGGGCATGAAATATCGTCTCTTCATCTGGAACATTCACATCATCACTTACAAGAAGTTTCAGGATGTCATCTGTAGGCAACAGCAGAAATTCTTGATTTCTGATCACCTCCATAATGTGTTCCTGTGAAATTAAAAGAAACGACTCTTGTCAGAAATCAATCTTTGGTCACCATAGATTCTGTTATTACATGGTTAATCCTAAATGTGTAAAGATCAGTCTTTTCCCCATGTTGCTTCCAGTGCTACTGAAGTAATTTCAGAATTCTGACATCCATATTGTACATGGAAATCTCCTTCATATCCTTGGGTTTTGATTTCAAAGAACACTTCGCTAATCAATCCCTTGTTATCATGCAGCATGTAAATTGAGCATTTAATGCATCAAGTCTATACCAACCAGTTTGGTTTTAAATATCTTTACCAATCTGATCGGGTACTGATTGGGGATGATCAGCTATGATCACATTGAATGGCAGTGCTGGCTCGAAGGGCCAAATGGCCTACTCCTGCACCTATTGTCTATTGTCTATTGTCAATCCACACTTACTGGATATATCACATGTTCTCTGGTAATTGCTTAAAATTTAGCAAGCCATTGAGTACACAATGCATAAATCAATGACAGAAGAACACATGATGAAAATACTACTGGAGGTCCTTCGTACCTTTGCCAAAGATTTGGTGGATTTGCCATGGAAACTGGTCATATTAAAACATAATCAATAACACCTTTTAATTCAGATGCAAATGCTGTCCATGAAGGTTTGAGTGAAAATATCCTAGTAACTTACAAAAGGTCCAAAGGTTCATGTTCATGATGACTATATTGCACATAACCAGATGAATCAAGATTCAAATGCAAAGTGGTTAAAGTTATAAAATAAGTGATCATTTTCCTAATAATCATATTGACATTTAACAGTTGTACAAACCATCCCTTTGACCAAATTCTCTCGTCCTTCAACTCTGACACTTAGAAAATAAGCAAGGCAATTATCTTGCAGAGCCAATAAATTATACAGCAGAATTGTCTGTTATCAGAGTATATCAGTAAAGAGGCGCTCCTTGAATTAAAAAGATATTGATAAATTTTAACGTTAGATTTCCTCAGTGAACACTATGCATGATCTGATCTGTGATATGTACTACTATACATCTACTATACATATTATTATACAACAATTATGCTCATACACCTTTCCAGCTGTACCTGCCGTTTCCCGAGTACCTGCCGTTCGCGTTACGAGCCGCTAAGAGATGTCCCGAGCTCCGACGTACCCGCTACGTACATTCTACGTGCTTACCACAAGTTTGATTTTTGTTTTAACTCGGGAGAGCTCTTGAATTACCTCGTACAGTCCGACAGGCCCTTAAGCATGCAGTAAGAGGTTTGGCCACCTGAGCTTCTGAAATGTAATTTAATTGAAGCATATAATTTGCCACCGTCAATTCATTCAAACTTCAAATACAGGATACAGTACACCCCTGAGGTAAGGAGGCATAATGGTCCTAAAAATCTATCTGCATTGCGATCTTTTGTAATCTGCCTTAACAAAAAAAAGCAAAATTTGTTCTTTTCTCTGCATTTTGGTTATATTGGTTCTTTTTTTCCCCACATAAATTCCGTGTGAAGACTCCCGGGATGCGTCATGGAGCTGAGCAGTGGACGGGCCGCCCAGAACAACCTGGTGGAGAACAAAGAGGTACCTGGCGGAGAGCCACCAAAACCAAAGAGGGTTCCTGCAGGGAGCTGCTGAGAGCAAAGAAGGACCCGGCAGGGGGTCGCCAATGGGCCGTCTGCGGCCACATGCGGCGGCAGGCCTGGTTTGCCACTGTGAGAAGATAAGATCGGCGTCGCGAACTTGTAGATACAATCCCACACCCCGGGGGCTTGCTTGGTTCGGAAGAATCTCCGGGAGCCCGGGACAATGGACGCCCGCGATGGTTGAGCCTCATGGACTGGCTCGCTCAGGTCAAAGTGAGCCGCTTTCAAATGAGCAACAGACACAGTTTCATGCCGGCCTCCCATGTCCAAATCAAATGTAGTGGGCCCGTGCCGCAGAAAGGGACCTTCATACGGGCGCTGCAAGGGTGACCTGTTGGAGTCACGGTGAAGAAAAACATATGGGCAGCCCATCAGCGGCAGTGGTACATGGGAAGGGGCCACTCCACGACGCGACGTTGGGATGGGATACAGGGCACCGACCCTCTTACGCAAGCAGATGAGCTTGAGCTTGATAATGGGGGTTCCTGGGACCCATCAACAGCAGGGACAAACTCCCAGGGGACGGTGAGCGGAGCACCATATACCAACTCCGCGGAGGACGATGACAGATCCTCCTTGGGGGCCGTCCGAATCCCCAACAGGACCCATGGAAACTCGTCTATGCACCCAGGGCCCATGAGACGAGCCTTCAGGGTGGCCTTCAGACAGAGGTGGAACCGCTCCAACAACCCATTTGACTTGGGATGGTATGCTGTCATGTGGTGGAGCAGTTCCACCGCTGTCTGAAGGCTCAGAAGGCACTCAGGGCTCAGATTCTGGTGGACACGGGGCAGAGGTCAGCTTATTGCCCCCATCTGGACTCGACCTTCATGCTGGTAAGAAGGGCTGGTTAATTGCTGCGAGTGGCAGTTCAATCCACATATATGGCGTCCGCACGGTTCCTGTCATTTTCGGCGTGTGCCCATTTATCATCGCGGATGTGACCCAGCCATTGCTGGGCGCAAATTTCTTGTGAGCACATTCGCTCCTCGTGGACGTGAGGGGCCAACATCTCGTCAACGCGTAAACTTTTGAGAAGATCTCCTTGCGCTCTACTGCACCCACCGCGCCGGTCAGAAACCCTGTAGTGATGGTGGACAATGTCTATGCCTAGGTACTGGCTGAGCTTCCGGACCTTGTCACCCCCAAGTTCGGCTCGGCAAGCCTGAGGCACGGTGTCATGCATCATATTCTGACATCGGGTCCACCGCTCCACGCTCGCGCCCGCAGGCTCGTTCTTGACAAGCTCCTCATAGCAAAGGCAGAGTTTCGGAGTATGCAGGCCATGGGCATCGTTCAACGCTCCAACAGCCCATGGGCCTCCCCGCTGCACATGGTGCCGAATGTGCCCGGCGGCTGGAGGCCGTGTGGGGACTACCGCAGCCTTAACGAGGCCATGACCACTGACCATTACCCTATTTCCCACATACAGGACTTCTCAGCCCATCTGGCCGGGGCTAGATTCTTCTCCAAGTTCGACCTAGTCCGGGGATATCACCAGATCCCTGTTCGACCGGAGGATGTCCCCAAGACGGCAATTCGGGGGGGGGGGGGTTGGTTGTCATGTGGTGGCACCAGGTGACAACTCTGGTACCGACCCCATGACTAGCGCCTCCCACACCAAGACACCGCCCTCCAGATCCGATGGTTCGTTGTGCCTCTGGGTTGCCACCAGGTGCCGCCACATGACCACATGAGAGAATAAACACGTCTAGTGCACGCAACTCGTGTCCGATTAGTTTTTGGCTGAACTCCTTCGAGTCCCCGCCACACAACACCCATTTTTTGGAGTAAGCCTAATATATCACAGTTAGAAAGTAGTGTGACCTAGAGAGGATGCAAAGGATGTATGTGGAGCAGAAGGCATTGAGGTATATGGATTGCAGAACAAAACATATAGATATAAGGAACCAGAATGGCTGGGTATATTCTGAATGCTAACAAATGTATCACAATGGAGAAGAATACCACTGACCTAAACATCTCTGACGTACGAACTTTCAAAAGGGGGGTAATATTTAAGAAATAATCAAATAGAATTAACGAATTAAAAAAAGGCTATTAAGAAATAATTAAAAGCACTTGGAAACATGAATGATTAAAACAGCTAAATATTGTAAAATATGAAAAGTACTCAGCGGCTCTTACCTTATTCTACAAGGGTAGTGGCACAAATGTAAATGAATGAGGTTACCATTCCTATCTTGTGTTAAGCAAAAGGCTGCTCATGATGTGGACCGCACCATTCCAAAGGGTCCAACAACAGTCTCAAAGGTGAATTCAGCCGTGCAGGAGGCAGACAGATGTGCTGACATCTCATCTCCAGCTGCCAGCTATCAATCTACATGATTTGCACCATTGTTTAATCTTTGATAAATCCCAATCTTTGGTAACATAGAAACATAGAAAATAGGTGCAGGAGTAGGCCATTCGGCTCTTCGAGCCTGCACCGCCATTCAATATGATCATGGCTGATCATCCAACTCAGTATCCTATACCTGCCTTCTCTCCATACCCCCTGATCCCTTTAGCCACAAGGGCCACATCTAACTCCATCTTAAATATAGCCAATGAACTGGCCTCAACTACCTTGTGTGGCAGAGAATTCCAGAGATTCACCACTCTGTGTGAAAATATTTTTTCTCATCTCGGTCCTAAAAGATTTCCCCCTTATCCTTAAGCTGTGATCCCTTGTTCTGGGCTTCCCCAACATCGGGAACAATCTTCCTGCATCTAGCCTGTCCAACCTCTTAAGAATTTTGTAAGTTTCTATAAGATCCCCCCTCAATCTTCTAAATTCTAGCGAGTACAAGCCGAGTCTATCCAGTCTTTCTTCATATGAAAGTCCTACCATCCCAGGAATCAGTCTGGTGAACCTTCTCTGTACTCCCACTATGGCAGGAATGTCTTTCCTCAGATTAGGAGACCAAAACTGTACGTAATACCCCAGGTGTGGTCTCACCAAGACCCTGTACAACTGCAGTAGAACCTCCCTGCTCTTATACTCAAATCCTTTTGCTATGAATGCTAACGTGCCATTCGCTTTCTTCACTGCCTGCTGCACCTGCATGCCTACTTTCAACGACTGGTGTACCATGACACCCAGGTCTCGTTGCATCTCCCCTTTTCCTAATCGGCCACCATTCACATAATAGTCTACTTTCCTGTTTTTGCCACAAAGTGGATAACCTCACATCCCACTAGGGGCACGACAAAGCATGGCAGCTAATTACTGAACACTGGCAAGGGGTTGAATTTGATAGGCAGGTGGTTGAACAAAGGCCAGAGATAAAATCAGAAGGTGTGAGACAAAAGAATTTAAGAGTTTCAAATTGTGATGCCAGTGTATTTTACTATAAACCAATATAAGCAGTTCCTTGTTTCTACCCTTGAAACAATAGGTCTGCACTAACCATCCTACACCTATCCACGATACCCTCACATTATTCTCCCAACGCCCATCGTTGGTACAATTTATAGTGGCCAACTAACCTATCAATCTGAATGTCTTTGGAAGAAAACTGAAGCACCCTGATGAACACCATGTGGTCACAGAGAGAATGTGCAAAATCCATACACAGTGTCAGTGGTCAGCCTTGTACTTGGGTCACTGGAACTGTGAGGTAATAGCAGTGTGCTGCTTCATGTGCCTGGAGAAGAACATGAATTTAGAATGTCTCAAATCAGTGGTGTAGCAGAATCCAGCTAAGAGTTGCTCTGTAGATGTTTGTGCTCAACTACAGGAAGAGTATTTAGATTGCAATCAAAAGTATTACACTTGTTAGCTCAGAATAACAAAATTAAGAAAAACGTAACAAATAAATACTGATTTTAACAGTCTGTGCATAACTAGGCAATTAGTGCCAGAGTACAACTTCAGAAAAGTAATTATACTTGCAGTCATCAGAATATCTACAAAAAAATATTTTCCAAAGTCTGAAAATTGAAACTACAATGTTATTTACTGCATCAAGAAGATGTCTCGCGTTCAAGGACAATTCAGCACAGGCATTATATAATGGATTTGTCAGCAATCCCTCAGTGCGAGAAACTGAAAAAAAACTACATTTCAACATTGTTGAAACTCCGTAGCAACTTTCTTTGCAAGGAAACATTTTAGAAATTCTTTAAAATGTGTATGAACAATAATGCTTTCTTCTTTCTTTTGAAATTTTTGAAGAAATTATCCACAGAGGTCTTGCAGTGTCACAACAGTTGGTGTTTTGATGTACTGTACCACAGATTCATACAATATGTATGAGAGTTCTCTCACAGCAGGACAAGAATATCCATCATCACTAAATAAAACAAACAGAGTTCTGTCACTTCTTCATTTGTGTTTATTTCTGAGTTAGGCTTGAAAAACGCCAGAACTCCCGGTCATTTTTCTGCTCAAACCATTGTGTGAGGAACGGAGGTGGGAGATCGCTGTACAAGGAGAGTCAGAAAAAGAGATACGATCAAGACACTCCATGATGCTTTATTACACACCAGAGAGGAAGGTGATCTAAAGCACAGAAAGTGCAATGTGGCTCTGTGCTGACCGGGCAAGAAATATAATCATTCCAATGGAGAAGGAGGGGGCACCAATTCACCCAAGTGATAACAAGGCTAAAAGCATTAGGCCTTGAAGGCTGGTCTTGACTGGTATTCCTTTGAGCACAGAAGATTAAGCAATTATCTAATTGAAGGATTTAAGATGATTAAATACACTGACAGGGCAGATACATCATCTCTAATGGGAATCTCAAAGCAATATAACTTTAAAATTGGAACCAGACCTTACAGAGGTGACATAGGTATGTCTCAACAAGGGCAGTATAATTTCCCACAAATAATCAAAGTAACCAAATGAAAAATGCACAACTAAAATTGAAAGCCGAGTCCACGGCCTACGAATGGTGCAGAAATCAAGGACTGTAACACCATCAGGAGGAGTATTCGGAATGGAGCAGTCAGGAGGTGTTGTAAACTATTTGCTGAAAATCTGGCATGACCTTTATTCCAAGAATTGTAAGTTTGGCTTTTCTCTGGTGATGGATGGAGACTGAATGAGCAGGTAATCAATCGGTTGTTGTCTTGACAACAGATATAGTGTGCAATTGGAAAAGAGGTAGCAGGGATTAACCCTCTTAGTCAGGGTGGTGGAAGACCAAATTAAGAGGTAGTGAGCTGTATGAACAATCATTGAACTGAGTTCCTGAATGTCAATAGTTTTTTTTAGTATTTCCCAACACTCAAAATTGTAATGATGCAAACCATAATGATTTAAAAGACAAATACTGAAATAAAACAGAATTTGCTGGAAACACTCAGCAGGTCAGGCGGCATCTGTAGAGAATGAAGCAGAGTAAACAATCCATGTCTCAGACAGTTACGCTGAGGGAACTCAGACGTAAAAAACAGCTGGTTGTCTTTCCATAGGTGGCACCTAATCTGCATTTTCTATTGTTATTATGCACACCAAGGTAGATGTAGACATCCAATGCAAAATGGACAGTTGATATCATTGTGGAATCTGCACTGTGCATGAAACAGAGGTCATGGGCTTGATATAGCCATCCAAAAATAAACGTGTGGTTATAGAAAAATGTAGACTCAGCCAACCATATAGGTTCAAGGTTCAAGATTCACATTTATTTGTCACATGCACCAATTAAGGTACAGTGAAATTAGTTACCATGCAGCCATACAATTTAAAAGAACACAACACACAATAAAATGTAACATAAACATCCACCACAGCATTCTTCACTGTGATGGAAGGCAATAAAGTTCAGACAGTCCTCCTCCTTTGTTCACCCATGGTCGGGGGCCTTGACCCTCTGTAGTTGCTGCTACGGATGGCCCGATGTGCAAGCCCACTCGTCGGGATGGTCAAAACTCCGACATTGGGACAGATCGAACACACTTGCGGTTTGGAGTTCCTGAATTGGCCACTACCGGAGACCGTGGCTTCAGGATGTTAAACGCAGCAGGCCAGCGGTCGGAGCTCTTCTCCAGCGATCCCCGGCAAGTGATCGGCCCGCTTTCCGATGGTAAAGTCCGCTCCACGCCTGCTGCTAGAAGCTCCGCAGACCGAGGCTTCAGGATGTTATACATCACTTATGTGGCAAAATAGCATTCTTGCACATATTCTGGATATTAGTGGCCCTCAGAACAGACTGTAGGACAAACAACAATTTCATGTCCAATCTACATATATGAAGAGAATGTCACAGTAATACAATTGATCCTACTCTCTTGCTCAGCTAATTAGACTTGCTTTTCAAGATCAGCTTCACATAAGGAAATTGTCAATTAATAGCTTAAAAGTCAGGGCCAAGGAAACACAAAACAAATTGAGTTACATATAATCAGTAACTGAATTTGCATTGAGTTTGCCTATGACCTAATGTCAAGCTCACTGATCTTGTTGCATTTAACCTTGTTTGTCCTTTGCTGGTTAATTTACTTTCCTATCTAAGTTTCATCACTACCTTCCCCATGTCTTGTTGTTCTTCCTCTCTAGGGCCTCATTAGTTCTGTTACTGCGATATTCTTGTTCATTTATCAGTTGGAACAAGCACATCCTTTGGAGGTTTGCATAGGTGATTAATAGATCAACCATATGTTGTTAAGAAGCACGTACAAAGGGCAAAGCCATGCTATACACAGTCTACTGCCCAGAATGATGGCCTGTCATGTTCACTCAACCATACATGGCTTTTTTCTATGTGGATGGACACTCAGAAGCTAATCATTATACGCTGATAGAACAGTAAAATAGTTCAGCCCGTTTTTAACAACCATCTTCATATATTTGAAATTTAAATTCTCACAGTTGCTCAGCTGACATTGTGATTAAAAGTACTGGTGAGAGAACAAAATGCTCTTGATTGTTAGTTTAGTTTAGTTTAGAGATACAGCGTGGAAACAGGCCGTTCGGCCCACCGGATCCTCGCCGACCAGCGATCACCGCACATTAACACTAGCCTACACCCACTAGGGACAATTTTTACATTTACCAAGCCAATTAACCTACAAACCTGTATATCTTTGGAGTGTGGGAGGAAACCGAAGATCTCGGAGAAAACCCACGCACATCACGGGGAGAGAGTATAAACTCCGTACATACAGCACCTGTGCACAGGATCGAACCTGGGACTCCGGCGTTGCATTTGCTGTAAGGCAGCAACTCTACCACTCTGCCACCGTGACCATTAGTGTTAAATGGATACACATTGCTTTCCCTTTCAAAATTCAGATCAATTGGTGCCAATTGAACTGAATATATTGTATATTTATGAAGGAGATTATGTTTTCTCTTTATTCTGAATAACCGATTTTCAGTGCGGGCTGATCCAACATGCCACACTTAACTACTTCAAGACATATCTTATAAAGATATTTCTTCACATTTTCCTCTGCTCACTCACCGCAGTTCCTTATAAAGATTTTTATTCACACTTTAAAATAATTGTTCTGCTTAAAGGGGCTGTCCCACTGCAACGACCTAATCCGCGAGTTAAGATGTGTGTCTTCGACCTTCAAGCTTGAGGGCACTCGCCTGGAAAACCTCGATCAGGATCCACCGTCAGCGTTGAAACCGCCAGCTGGATCGACTGACCGCACACACACACACACACACACACACACACACACACACACACCCCCACACACACACACACACACACACACACACACACACATCGCAAAGGCGCGGGCCAGGGAAAGTGGGGGAGCGTTGTCTGAAATTCACACCCGCGATGAAGAGGAAGGTAAAAGATGGTTGCCCAGTTACGGTAAGTCCTCTAGAGAGCACTGGGGGAGGGGGGGGGGGGGAGGGGGGTAGAATAGGGGAGAGAAGGGGAGATAAGGAGAGAGAACCGGTCGGTTTACCTTGGTCCTGAAAACTCCAATTAGCCAATCAAATGCCCAGTCAGTGAAGGAGATTGCGTAAGGCTGCCCTCGACTGCCTGTAACTAAATAGCGACCCCACTCCACTGCACTGTGAGTTAAAAAGAACCATGCCGACCAAATTTTACTCGCGGAAAATTTTTCAACATGCTGAAACATTTTCTGCAACCTAGCTGAGGCCGCGAGTGACCTCATAGGACCTCCTAGGATCACGTGTTAACCATGCTGCGAGTTTGAGTCAAGGACAAACTCATCTAAACTCGCAGAATAGGTCGCCGCAGTGGGACAGCCCCATCTTCCCCACCACCAATGTCAGGCTAACTGGTCTATAATTCCCTGTTTTCTCTCTCCCGCCTTTTGTAAAAAGTGGGATAACATTAGCTACCCTCCAATCCACAGGAACTGATCCTGAATCTATAGAACATTGGAAAATGATCACCTATGCGTCCACAATTTCTAGAGCCACTTTCTTAAGTACCCTGGGATACAGACCATCAGGCCCTGGGAATTTATCAGCCTTCAGTCCCATCAGTCTACCCAACACAATTTCCTGCCTAATGCAAATTTCCTTCAGTTCCTCCATCACCCTAGATCCTCTGGCCACTAATACACCAGGGAGATTGTTTGTGTCTTCCTTCGTGAAGACGGATCCAAAGTATCTGTTCAAATCGTCTACCATTTCCTTGTTCCCCCATAATAAATTCACCTGGTTCAGTCTACTTTGGTCTTAACTATTTTTCACATACCTAAAGAAGCTTTTACTATTCTCCTTTATATTCTTGGCTCGCTTACCTTCGTACCTCATCTTTTCTCCTGGTGTTGCCTTTTCAGTTATCTTCTGCTGCTCTTTAAAAGTTTCCTAATCCTCTGGCTTCCCGCTCAACTTGGCTATGTTATAATTCTTCTCTTTTATTTTTATACTGTCCCTGACTTCCCTTGTCAGCCACGGTCGCCCCTTACTCCCCTTGGAATCTCTCTTCCTCTTTGGAATGAACTGATCCTGCACCTTCTGTATTATTCCCAGAAATACCTGCCATTGTTGTTCCACTGTCATCCCTGCTAGGGTATCTTTCCAGTCAACTTTGGCCAGCTACTCGCTCATGGCTCCATAGACCCCTTTGTTCAACTGTAATACTGACACTTCCGATTTTCCGTTCTCCCTCTCAAATTGTAGATTAAAACTTATCATATTATGGTCACTACCTCCTAATGGCTCCTTTACCTTGAGTTCCTTTAGTAAATCTGGTTCATTACACAACACTAAATCCCGAATTGCCTTTTCCCTAGTAGGCTCCAGTACAAGCTGCTCTAAGAATCCATCACAAAGGCACTCCACAAACTCCCTTTCTTGGGGTCCAGTACCAACCTAATTTTTCCAGTCTACCTGCATGTTGAAATCTCCCATAACAACCTTAGCATTACCTTTACAACATGCCAATTTTAACTCTTAACGCACAGGAGCTTGGGTCTGACAATTAGTTGAACTAAACAGAAAATGTTGGAAAAACACAGCTGGTCAAGCAATATTTGTTGTAATAAAAACTATTAATGCTTCACGTCCTGGACCATTCAGACAGATTGATCTGATAAAATATTCCAGAAATGAAATCTAACTGTTTCTCTTTCGATGAATACAGCCTGACCTATTATGTATTTTCAGTTTTTATTTCACATTTTCAGCATCTGTAAATTTTTGAATTTCTGAATTTGTTGGACCTACCTCAATGGCTATAACCTGACATTTTTTCCTGATAACTGGACATCTGGGTCAAGAGCAGAGTCGTGAATACTGCATTAAGTGAGAATAACCTGAGGTCATGTGCATGGCAATGGAAACAAATGCTCCATTCAAACCGCTGATCTATTTGTCCTGGCTATTTTGGCTCCTGCTCTCACAATAATGACCCAATTTACATTGAGATGAGCTCCATGTCACAGACAGTAATTGGCACAGAGTGGGGCAATGTATAGAAAGAGACTACAGCAGTGAATGTGAACATTCAGCCCATCATGCATTTGAAAGAGACATTCAATTAGTCTCACTTCCTTGCTTCGGTCATCGATCTGCAGAGCACACCTCACGCAGCTGCTTCTTGATAATGATTGTGGGTTTAATTCTCTTTTCGCAGAGCACACTTTCTTGGCAGAGCTACAACATTGAGGCCAAAAATATATAAGACAGTGTAAGCAGAATGTTGCTCTCTTTGAGCAATTGTCTCCGCTTACTACAATTAGTCCTGCAAACTCCCAAGGAGCTTGGGAAACCACCCCACAAGGATTCTGACTGCTGCAAATAAGGTAATAAGATCATAAGGAGAAGGAGTAGAATTAAGCCATTCAGCCCGTCATCTACTCCACCATGTAATAATGGCTGATCTATCTTTCCTTCCTGACCCCATTCTCCTGCCTTCTCCCCATAACCTCTGACACTTTTACTAATCAAGAATCAATCTCTGCCTTAAAAATATATCCACTGACTTGGCCTCAAATGTAGTAGAAAGCTTTACATGTGATAACTTAAAATCCATGCTTCTACTTTGTTGTTCAATTAGGCAAAGAACATATTAGAGCTTCTGAACAAACATCCTTTATTGAAGATGAGCAAGTCCCAACTAACAGCAATGGCTATAGACAATAGACAATAGACAATAGGTGCAGGAGTAGGCCATTTGGTCCTTCGAGCCAGCACCGCCATTCCATATGACCATGGCTGATCATCCCCGATCAGTACCCCGTTCCTCCCTTCTCCCCATATCCCCTGACTCTGCTATTTTTTAAGAGCCCTATCTAGCTCTCTCTTGAAAGCATCCAGAGAACCTGCCTCCACCATCCTCTGAGGCAGAGAATTCCACAGACTCGCCACTCTCTGTGAGAAAAAGTGTTTTCTCTTCTCCGTTGTAAATGGCTTACTCCTTATTCTTAAACTGTAGTCCCTGGTTCTGGACTCTCCCAACATCGGGAACATGTTTCCTGCCTCTAGCGTGTCCAAGCCCTTAACAATCTTATATGTTTCAATGAGATCCCCTCTCATCCTTCTAAACTCCAGAGTGTACAGGCCCAGCTGCTCCATTCTCTCAGCATATGACAGCCCCGCCATCCCAGGAATTAACCTTGTAAACCTACGCTGCACTCCCTCAATAGCAAGAATGTCCTTCCTCACATTAGGGGGCCAAAACTGCACACAATATTCCAGATGTGGTCTCACTAGGGCTCTGTACAACTGCAGAAGGACCTATTTGCTCCTATACTCAACTCCTCTTGTTATATAGGCCAATATGCCATTTGCTTTCTTCACTGCCTGCTGTACCTGCATGCTTACTTTCATAGGCTGATGTACAAGGATCCCCTGATCCCATTGTACTTCCCCTTTTCCCAACGATGCCATTTAGATAGTAATCTGCCTTCCTGTTTTTGGTACCAAAGTGGATAACCTCACATTTATCCGCATTAAACTCATCTAATACAACACGGTATCAGAAGTCACAATTTGACATCGTATCTGTTTGGTTCTACATGTGATTCCCTACCCACCAGCTCTCCACTGCCTCCCAATTCAGAAGCTATTAGGAATGAATAATTGCTGGCATGGCCAATAATGTCTCCATCCACTGAAAGATCACATAACAAATAGGAAGAATCTATTCATTGAAATAATCTATAAATATTGTCTTTTTACTTTTGACAACATTGATATGGAGTTTCAAGAATCTGTATTGACCTGCGAGGAAAAGAAAAATGGAAGCTTTATCGTTAAAAACCATCTCCTCTGAACAAATAAATAACAATAGAAATGCAGGAAGAACTTGGCCGGTATGGAATATATGGAAAGTGAAACGTTAATATTTCAGATCATGTATGATAAAAGGTCTTCAACCTGAAATATTAACTGATCTCCCTTTCCACAAATACTGCTTGACTGCCTGAGTTCTTCCAATATTTCTATTTTCGCTACAGATTCCAGCATCTGCAATGTTACTTGCTTTCCAAATAAATAGATGTCAGTAAAATTTTTGTCCACATAATCTCCATACCTTTAACACAATATTTTGTACATGTGTGGTATGATCTGCCTGGACATCACATAAAGCAACGTTTTTCACTTTATCTTGGTACACGTGACAAAAACAATAAACTGAATCAAACATTGGTCAGGAAAGTAAAAGAGGATACCTTTAATCCTTGATACTCTGAAGTAATGTAGTATTGATAGTGAGATCTCTGTACTCTTCCAGTTCTAGCCTCATGTGTATCTCCAGCTATAACGACTGCCCATTTTACTTCGGAGTCACGTGAGTGACTACGTGAAGAACCCGCTCAGTGCGCAGGCGCGGCATTACGCCAGCAGTGCAACAGCGGCCGCAACGGGAGTTAGGCTCTCCCGTTACAGAATGAACCGGACCATCAGGTGAGTCCCCTGAGGTCGGGGTTTCTTTTACAGGTGAGCCTTTTTTCTGCTTGCGTTTTTTACAGGCAGAGAAAAAGGCTCTGGAACAAAACTGTCCCCCGTTCAAGGAGGAACGGTTTCCCGTTGGGGAGGGGGGCAGCAACAGGCGGTAGGAGCGACCCGGTGTTCCGTAATTCCCCGACACCGTGCCGAGGCCAGCCCGCTAGTACCTGAGCAGCGGGCTGGATGCATAGCCACTCGAGAGGCATCCGGCAGGTGTTCCCGATTGGGACGAGACGTCTCTCCACCCGCACGGGGGGAGAGAGAGCCGCCTGAGCCGCTGGAGCGGCTCACGGAGCAGGTGCCTGCGAGACGCGCTGCTTGAGGGGCACTCTCGCATCTACAAGGCAAAAGCTCCAGAAGAAGGCGGTAGGAACCGGGCGCTCCGCTATTCCCATCACCGCGCCGAGCCCAGTCCTGCTAGTGCCTGAACTGCGGGCTAGATATCTAGCCATCCGAACAGGCATCCGGCCGGTGGCGTCCGATTCGTCGGACGGGGACATGTCTCTACCTAAAATGGAGGAGAGGCAGCCGCCTGAGCTGCATCCAACAGCTATTGGAGCAGCTCCAGCGAGATGCGCAGAAAGAGCGCTCTCGCGAAAAGAAAAAACAAGACTTTCGAAGAAATCTGCCCCCGTCCAACTCCGCAAGAGGAGAAGGGGGGGCAGCAACAGGCGGTAGGAGCGCTATCCGGGCGCTCCGCTATCCCCGACACCGAGCCGAGTCCAGCTCCGCTAACGTCTGAACAGCGGGCTGGAGGCAAAGCCAAACGGAAGATCAACCGGCCGGTGGCATCCGACTCGTCGGACGGGGACGTCTCTCCACCCAGGAGGGGGAGGGACAGCCGCCTGAGCCGCATGGAGCGGCTCTTGGAGCAGGTGCTCCAGCAAGGTGCACCCCCGGAGGGGAGCTCTTGCAGAGGGAGGTCAGGCACTCCCTCTACAGTGCCTCCTGCACTGTCCATTGCATCCTCCTTTCCAGAGGATAGCTTTGGGGACCAGGACTGGGCTGGTCCAGAACAAGGGGTTATGGCTGAAGATTTCGGGAGTATGCAGGGGGTGCAGGAGCAGGAACAGCTGCTTGGTGCAGTGGGCCTCTACGTGTCAAAACCCCGTGCAGGGGAACCGCTAGAGGCCAAACTAGCGGCAAGTATCAATCACCTTTCCAACAGAGCTCTGCAGGGGCAGGTGATTAATGAAGCTTTAGATACCTATACGGCGCCGGAGAACTGTGAACCTCTAAAAGGTACCAGCGGTGAACAGCCAAATCTGGGGACACATTGGGGCAACCATCCGGCACCACGAGCTAAAGCTGCAGCGGATACTCCGACTATTGACAGCAGGCATCACTTCTATAAACAACACCGAGATGACCACCAATCAACAGGATACACTCGCGTTGTGTAACACGCAGTTTGAAATTAATAATCTGCGGAAAGAAATCATCAAACCTGCCATCAGTCCTCGATTTGCCGGGCTGTGTAAAACACCAGCCGATAAGCCAGACAGGCTGCTCTTCGGGAAGGCAGGGTATAAAACGAGCAAACTGAAAACACACACCACCAAGTGGCAGCACCCCGCCGCATCCACCAGTAAACATCTGCCATTCAACACTGGTGAAAGCTCGGGGTCCGCTTACTTTCACCGTAAGTCTTTTTTAGACCAGGGCCCAGAGCGGACCCCATGGAAAATGCGCCAACCCCCAACAAACACGCCACATCAGACACCTCGCAAGCCTCGTCCGACCAAAGGGAATCAGAGGAAATACCCGTAACCATGGAGGTAGGTGGGTCTGGTTCCTATCACCTTTTGGGAGGTGGAGGCTTAATACTAACAGGTAGATTGCACCGGTTTGAAGCATAGTGGATATAAAATACAATTCATGTCAGAAAAAACGCCGCCAGTTCAACAATGGCCCCAAAGGGTATTTCTCCCTCCGTCAAAGAGAAACGTGAGGGACAAGCTGAACTGGTGAGACTTATCACAAAGGGGGTCATCGAAAAGACCAAACATGAACCTTTGGAATTTGTATCGAATATATTCACTAAAACCAAAAAAGATGGTGGCTGTCGCATCATCATTGACTTAACATCACTAAACAAATTTGTTACGTATATACATTTCAAAATGGAGACATATGTTACTGCCAAACAACTGAATTCCAAAGGATATTCGACAATTAGCAAGAGTAATTGGGAAAATGGTAGCAGCATTTCCGGCTACTCAATTCGGACCTTTGCACTATCAAAAAATTTACAGAGAGCAAAGGTACAGGCAATAAAACGACATACAGGTCACTATGATCGTGTCATGAACTTACCCACTGAAGCA
The DNA here is from genome assembly GCF_010909765.2 of Amblyraja radiata. NCBI lineage: Eukaryota > Metazoa > Chordata > Chondrichthyes > Rajiformes > Rajidae > Amblyraja > Amblyraja radiata. The sequence continues at coordinate 78,470,645 of NC_045961.1, read as the reverse complement.
ATATCAGAGCTACAGTGGTGGGCAGAAAACGTTTGGCATAGTTTCAGCCCTATCTTTATCACTAACCCTACTTTAGTTACTAAAACAGATGCCAGTGCTCAAGGCTGGGGAGCGACTAACTCCATATCCAGCACAGGTGGTAGATGGACTAACCTAGAGTCATCATTACTACTTACACTGGGCATTAACTATCTCGAGATGTTGGGCGCCTTTTATGGTTTAAAAGCATATGTGTCTAATATGCAGCACTTGCATGTTCGGTTACAAATTGATAAATACTACGGTGATGGCTTATATTAACCATATGGGTGGCATAAAATCATTGTCATGCGACAAATTGGTCAACATGATTTGGCAATGGTGTGTTGAAAGACATATTTGGCTATCAGCTACTTACCTACCAGGTAAGCTAAACACCCATGCCATGAGAAAATTAAACGCATGGGTTGCAAGTTTGAACAGACCTTACCTGGAACTGGGATTGTCCAAACAAACCATCACCATGTCGGCATTCCTTCGAACATCCACCAGAGGCAGTACTTAACCAGCATCAAAAAAGGGAGAAGTACTGCCAGGAAACAGGGACGACATACGCAACAGCTACAGCCACCAACATACTGGAGTTCCTGGCCTATCTACACCACGATGTAGGGATCAGCTACAGTGCCATCAACAACCAGCGCCAGGACAACAGGCGATTGGATCCCATCCACTGGTGGTAAAACTGATGAAGGGCATTTACAATATCAAGCCCTAATCCCAGGTATACCCATATTTGGGATATCAGTGTGGTCCTGACATATCTCAGGGAATGGCCACCAGCCAGATCCCCCGGCCTTGAGCAAGCTACACTAAAGACGCTCATGTTGATGGCACTTGTATCCGCTCAGAGGGTCCAGTCACTACACCTATTGCGACTGGACAACATGATCACAGCTCCAGACCAGATCTGTCGTTATCCAGCGACTGATCAAACAGAGCAGACCAGGAACACCTAACCCAGTCGTGGCTTACCCACCAGAACCACGGTTATGTGCCATGACTCACCTACTATCCTACATAGACACAACCAAAATATACGAGGGAGATGAAAAGCCTTGTGGGTCAGTCACAAAAACCTTATGGTCGGGTGACGAGCCAAACCATTGCGAGATGGCTCAAGCAGGTGCTAGAAACTGCTGGGATAAACACTAACATGTACAAATTTTATTCCACCAGGACAGCATCCATGTCGACGGCTAAAGAATGGACATGCCTATAGACCACATCCTGGCTACAGCAGGATGGTGGGGGGGAAAAGACCGTTCAGAAATGTTATAATAAGCCGTTGGCAAAACCTGGTTTAATTGCAGTAAAGATTTACGAACTGCAAATATTTAATTTAAGCCCAGGGGAGCAACTTAATTCTTTGTTGTTATTGTTTAAAAAATACCATTGTGTTTTTCTACAAATACTCATTGGTTGATTACGATAACACTTCCTCCCTCAAGAACTTCGGCAGTGAGTGAAATGAAACTGTTACACGGTTTGAAATCACAGAGCTTTGAAATCTTCACGTAGTCACTCACGTGACTCCGAAGTAAAATAGTAAGATTAAACGAGAACTTACCAGTTTGAAGTTTGATCTGTATTTTATGAGGAGTTACGATGAGGGATTACGTGCCCTCCGCTCCCACCCTCATTATATGGATCAAACGAATAAATTGATGTCTCCTTATCTTTACTATGTTTACTTCAAATAACTGTGTCTATCTGTGATTCCACACCGCTGCTTGGAAGTATGCCGCGCCTGCGCACTGAGCGGGTTCTTCACGTAATCCCTCATCGTAACTCCTCATAAAATACAGATCAAACTTCAAACTGGTAAGTTCTCGTTTAATCTTACTATTTTGTGGGTATTTCTGCTTAAATCAAAGGCTTAGAGACGTAGTTCTGTAACTATCATCCTTCCTGCCCCTCTAATTCTCCCTCTGAAAGAGTTAATCACTATTAGCTAGGGTTACCTTGCATGATGGGATACTTGACCATTTCTGTATTCTTGCTTAAATGCTGATGTAGCTTTAAAACTACTGACAGAGGAAATATACTGCTGACTCATGTAGCTGAAAACTGAAATATTGCTGGTGCCTTGTACGGGGGTAACTGATAACTGAAATACTGCAGACTCATGTAGATGTGAGCAAGACTCATATGATCGAAACTTGCAATCCTTGGAATAACCACAGAACAGAATATGCCTGGGATAACCTAACTACAGAACGGCAGTTGACCGAACTAATGTACATAGGTCACCTCTCCTCCACTGAAACAGACGTCAGCAGTTGTTTCTTGGAAATGCTCCTCGGCTGTAGTTTTTGGAAGAATGACCAAGGCATTTATTTGACATTAACAGTATATAAGAAATTGTAAAACACTGTATCTTTAAATGGCTGGTCAGGGAGCACTGAGTGTATTGGTATACTCTTTGTACTAGTCCCCGCCACTCCAGTCATGACAAATTGAGTAAAGCTTGGTATGGTTTACCTTTAACCCTTTGTGTTGTTGTCTGTATTAAGTAGTGAACTTTATCACCTCAGTCTTAAAAAGACATTATAACATACCTCTTCACCCAATGCTTTGGCTACCTCTCTCAATATCTTCTTACACGGTTCAGTCACAGTTCTGTCTGATGTGAAGTGCTGTTAGCTTTCATATAAGTTAACTTTGTAAACTTGTTAATGATAATTCAATCACGTATTACAGATACCTTGACATAAGTAGTTTGCAATGAAAATCAGCATCAATATGCAAAATTGAATATTGTTCAAGGTTTTATATTTGCCACGGGTTTTTAGAGAGTAAATGAAGAGGCACTATTTCCTGTGGCTGGAGGTTTGTTAATCCGAGGACATAGATTTGAGATCATCGGTGAAAGAATGAGTGGGGAGATGAACTGATTGCTATTCTACACAATAAGCCGTTATGATCACGAATACGGCGTTGGTGGATAATGATACATTGGGGATTTTCAAAAGGGAATCAGATGAATAATTTGAAATGGAATGTATTTTTTTCAATGGTTCTGCATTAAAGATTACAATATATGGCTGAAACAATACTGCATCGTATATCTAAATAACCAAGGACAATTTGATGCCTTCAAATACTGGCCAGTATGAGCTAACCAGTAAGTAAAAGGGATGGAGGTCTCTGGGGCAGACTTTGTACAGGCTGAAAGAGCAGACCTAAAACTGAAATACAGATTTGACAGCTAGATTTTATTCCAAATTGTGGCAGCAGTACTATTCCCACAATTTGTTTACTTCAAATGTCTTTGTTATTACATTTCAATAAAAATATTACAATTTAATTTAAGTTTGCATCAGTAAGTAATGTGTCCAGTACAAGAAACTAGACGATAAGCAGTATTAAAGCGACAAGCTTTCACTTTAGTCCAAGCATTTCAGCATTCGCTGCTGAGTCCAGGCTGAATTAGTGAAATGTGCACAAACACGCTTGGAGGCAGAAAAAGTGAAATCTGTGTCTGTCAAGATAATGAGCTGACAACAGTTTCCCTTCCCAGCTGCTTTAATGTCAACATAATTTAGCATTTTTCGATAAACGAGGCTTAAGCATTTGTTACTCTCACTGTTTAATAAACATCTAATAACGGATTAAAAAGAATAATTGGAGAGATTTTGCAATATAATGGCAGGGAAATATCAGCACTTGTAATCAGGGTACCAGGCAACTAGGGACATCTTCTGGATTCCTGCTCAGTTTAATGAGGAAATGCTGAATTATGGTCAGTGATTCAGCATTCCACCATAGGGCAGTGATAACTTCTGCAACAGAATGGAGGGAATAACTTAGCTATTTGTAAACTAATTTTACAATTGGGACAAAATCCAAGTAGGAATCTGAGAACACTAAGCTATATTTCATCCCAACAAACTTTTTAGCCATAAAACACTTCTTTAAACATGCGTATTGCAATTTCACCACACAAACACTATAACAAGAGACAATAGACAATAGACATTAGGTGCAGGGCCATTCGACCCTTCGAGCCAGCACTGCCATTCAATGTGATAATGGCTGATCATCCCCAATCAGTACCCCGTTCCTCCCTTCTCCCCATATCCTCTGACTCCGCTATCTTTAAGAGCCCTAGTTAGCTCTCTCTTGAAAGTATCCAGAGAACTTGCCTCCACTACCCTCTGAAGCAGAGAATTTCACAGACTCACAACTCTCTGTGAGAAAAAGTGTTTCCTCGACTCCGTTCTAAATGGCTTACCTCTTATTCTTAAACTGTGGCCCCTGGTTCTGGACTCTCCCAACATCGGGAACATATTTCCTGCCTCTAGCATGTCCAAACGCCTAATAATCTTATATGTATCAATAAGATCCCCTCACATCTAAAATTCCAGAGTGTACAAGCCCAGCTGCTCCATTCTCTCAGCATATGACAGTCCCGCCATCCCGGGAATTAACCTTGTAAACCTACGCTGCACTCCCACAATAGCAAGAATGTCCTTCCTCATATTAGGGAACCAAAACTGCACACAATACTCCAGGTGTGGTCTCACTAGGGCCCTATATAGTTGCAGAAGGATCTCTTTGCTCCTATACTCAACCGCTCTTGGTATAAAGGCCAACATGCCATTCGCTTTCTTCACTGCCTGCTGTACCTGCATGCTTACTTTCATTGACTGATGAACAAGGACCCACAGATCACGTTGTACTTCCACTTTTCCCAACTTGACATCATTTAGATAGTAATCTGCCTTCCAGTTTTTGTTACCAAAGTGGATAACCTCACATTTATCCACATTAAACTGTACCTGCCATGCATCTGCCCACTCACCCAACCTGTGCAAGTCACCTTGCATTCTCATAGCATCCTCCTCACAGTTCAAACTCCACCCAGCTTTGTGTCATCTGCAAATTTGCTAATGTTACTTTTAATCCCTTCATCTAAATCATTGATGTATATTGTAAAAGGTTGTGGTCCCAGCACCGAGCCTTGTGGTACCCCACTAGTCACTGCCTGCCATTCTGAAAGGGACCCGTTAATCCCTACTCTTTGTTTCCTGTCTGCCAACCAATTTTCTATCCATGTCAGCACTCTACCCCCAATACCATGTGCCCTAATTTTGCCCACTAATCTCCTATGTGGGACCTTATCAAATGCTTTCTGAAAGTCCAGGTACACTACATCCACTGGCTCACCCTTGTCCATTTTCCTAGCCTCTGTTTTCTAAAGTAACAGAAACAAGATAAAAAATGTCACAATAATAAATCACATAATTCACCTTATCTGAGCTTCAAAGAAAGGTATGTATAGAAAGCAGTCTGAAGAAGGGTCGCAACCCGAAACATCACCCATCCTTTTTTCTCCAGAGAGGCTGACTGACCCGCTGAGCTACTCCACCACTGTATCTGTCTTTGGTATACACGAGCATCTGCGGTTCCTTTCTACAAACTTAATGTTTAGAAATTGTCACTAAAATTAAAATATGTTGCTCGGCTATCGGGCAGGCTATCAAATAGTGATCATTGGTTTCATTATAAGGCTAATTTTGCTGCTAACTGTTTAATTTCTTGTTATAGTTAACCCATTTCTATTATTGTCAAGGTGACAGGAACAATTGGGAACAAAAAAGCAGGGTTCAAGAAACAAAGGCAGTTATGCTAAAACATTGCTTTAAAGTTTTTGATGTTAAAGATTGGCCTCTGTTCAAATCCATCAATGCATTTGTAAGATGCATTATTTAACATGCACATACATAATTAGGCCAAAAATCTCAATGGTTAGGTCAATGCAGGAACATTTAATAGCCTTCTGTGGAATGTGCCCGATATATCCAGATTCATGAAAGTTGATGACATTTCAGAATTACCCCACATTATTATTTTAAAAGACATAATTTGTCCCGTAAAAGCATTAGAAAACCTGAATAGAAAATGTAAATAAAGCATAGTGTTAGGCGCTTCCCCCTCCTGGTGAATGCTATGTACTTACCTTTCTCTGTTTCTCTCCCGAGTACAGGCCTCGTGGCTGTGAGTCTGGAATCAAGGGGTTAAAGGCTCCTGTACCCGATTGGCCAAGCTGCGTCAGGTGACGGGTGACTCATCTGAAGCATAAATACCAGAGCTTCCCAGGATTCTCTCTCTTCTTCGTAGACCCTGACTGATGAGCAGACTGCTGGTGTGAGCTAAGGAAAGCCTGGCCACATGGCATAGAACTTTGTGTACTTTCACCATTCCTTGTTAACAGATATTGAATTGGGACGGATCAGGGCTGACCTTAGAGTTTTCGTGTATTTTGTTTCAGGGTTATATCTCTTTAGGCAGGTTTTGGAGTCTCCGGTTCGACGGCCCATTACGTGGCTGGCTGGAGCATTGTTAAATTGTTTGTCAGTTCATCCATATCCCTGACTGGGTTGTTTAAAATCAGGTTTGGGTTTTGTGTTCCAATGAATAATTAAAACTGTTTTTGAACTTGAACCTGGTTTTTGACGTGTTACGCGGCTCTGAAGTACTTGCATTCGGGAGTCGTAACAATAGTCATAAAAGGTTACAAGACGTGCATTTCTTTTTACATCGCTTCCATTCAGCCACTAATGAAGTGCTCATTGAAGTACATTGGGATGCAGGGAACTTGGCAGCCAATTAGTGCACAACAAGCTTCAACAAACAGTAGGTGAAAATGACCAGATCATCTTGATTAAAGTGATATGAACAGAAAATACTGTAAAGGGTCAGCCGGTTAGGCAAAGCTTTTCACTGTACCTCGGTACGTAACAATAATAAACTGAACTGATAATCCACGGAGAAAGAGAGCCAGAGATAACAGTTCAGTTTCTTGATGCTTTAGTGATGAAATAGTGGCAACGTTTCATTTAAGAGGGATCAGTCATGAAATATTAACAGTCTCTCTCTTCACAGTGAAGTTTCAGCATTTTCTCTTTTTATTTCAGACCAACAGTCAGTTTTTTTCAGTTTTCTTTAGTTTTTTCTTACTTTATGATTATGTTCACAATGGTTCAGATATAAATGTCCAGGACATCAGACATAATGTTTCTAAATTTATCTATATTGGCACCATGGCATTGCACTTGAGAAGGCAAACAGCATCTCAAGTTAAAAACCCATCCAGGACACTAGGGATGGGATAGTGAGAAAAGCACTACTTATGGGCCTGTCCCACTTAGGCGATTTTTCAGGCAACTGCCAGCGACTGTCATGTTGAAAAATTAGTGGCGACCAGAATGAAGCTGCGAGGGAGGAGGGTGGGGGGTGTGGGAGGAGGGTGGGGGGTGTGGGAGGAGGGTGGGGGGTGTGGAGTGAGGGTGGGGGGTGTTGGGAGGAGTGTGGGTGTTGTGGAGGAGGGAGGGTGGGGGGTGTGTGGGAGGAGTTGGGGCGTAGTGTTGTGGAGGAGGGTGGGGGGGGGGGGAGGAGGGTGTGGGGGTTGGGGGAGGGGGGTGGGAAGGAGGGTCCCCATCCCATTGGTACGGAAACATGCATTTCAGCTGAAATGGGCAATATTGTTGATACTGTAGCGAGTCTATAAACTTACACAAATGCAATATATGCTTTAAATTGGATTGGAGTGTTTTGAAAGGGGGGGAGGCTGTGCGATCACTGATCACTGGCTTGGGGGTACCGGTGAGGGAGTGGAGCAACCGAGTGGGGAGAGGGTGTGGAAGAAGGGTAGGAACTTTTTGAAATTTGATGTATTAAAATCATGTTTTAGTGCACTGTAGAAGTATGATTTCAATGTTTTTTGTATGAAATATTTTTAAGAGGTAACTTTTTAAGGGGTAACTTTATCCACACAAAGGGTGATGGGAGTATGGAACATGCTGCCAGAGGAGGTAGTTGAGGCAGGGACCATCCCAACATTTAAGAAAAAGTTAGACTGATACATGGATAGGACAGGTTTGGAGGTATGGACCAAAAGCAGGTAGCGATGCTGGGACATGTTGGCGGGTGTGGGCAAGTTGCGCCGAAGGGCCTGTTTTCACACTGTATCACTCTATGACTACATTATACCTCCATCATGCATGAATGCTTCAAAATCAAGTGATCGAGTTTTATTGCCATATACTCAAGCATAGAAACATAGAAAATAGGTGCAGGAATAGGCCATCGGTACCTTCGAGCCAGCACTGCCATTCAATATGATCATGGCTATTCATCTAAAAACAGTACCTCTTTCCTGTTTTTTCCCCATATCCCTTGATGTTGTTAGCCCCAAGAACTAAATGTAACTCTCTCTTGAAAACATCCAGTGAATTGGCCTGCACTGCATTCTGTGGCACAGAATTCCACAGATTCACAACTCTCTGCGTGAAGAAAGTTTGTCCTCATCTCAGTCCTAACTGCTCCCCCCCTTTATTCTTAAACTGTGACCCATGGTTCTGAACGCCCCCAACATCGGGAACATTTTTCCTGCAGTTACAGTAAGTGAAAATCTAGCAGGCAAGCAGGATGCTTTCACCAACCACCCCCATTTGAAGTCCACTACCTTCCACCGTTTCTACCCAGTGCTTGGTACTTACTTCCAGCAGCCACTGGTTGTCCTCCAGGATGCACCGAGCCGCAGCCTGATCCAAGCCGGTCACCTGGGCAAATTCGACACAAAGACTCTCTCTCTCCCCCCCCCCCTCTCTTCCGCTCTCTCTCCTCTCAACCCCCCTCTCTCTCTCCCCCCCTCTATCTCTCCCCTCCCCCTCTTTCCCCTCTCTCTCTCCTCTCTCCCTCTCTGTCTCTCCTGTCACCCCCTCTCTCCCCTGTCTCCCCCTCTCACTCTCTCCCCTTCCCTCGCTTCTCTCTCCCCCCCTCTCTCTCCCCCCTCTCTTCCCCCCTCTATCCCCCCTCTCTTTCCCCCCTCTCTTTCCCCCCTCTCTTTCCCCCTCTCTCCCTCCCACCTTAATCTTCCCCCTCTCTCTTGTCCCCTCTCTCCCCCTCTCCCTCTCTCTCCCCTCTCTTTCCCCTAACTCTCTCTCCCCTCTCTTTCCCCTAACTCTCTCTCCCCCCCTCTCTTTCTTCTCTCTCTCCCCCTTCTCTCTCCCCCCTCTCTCTCATCTCTCTCCCCATCGCTTCCCAACCTCTTTCTCCCTCCCTCTATCTCCCCCTCTCTCTCCCTCTCCACACATTATCCCCTCTCTCTTTCCCCTCTCTCTGTCTCTCCTCTCACCTCTCTCTCTTCCCCCCTCTCTCCTCCTCTCTTCCCCATGTCTCCCTCCTACCTCACTCTTCCCCTTGCCCTCTCTCCCCTCTCTTTCTCCTCTGTCTCTATCTCTTTTTCTTTGCCCCCCTATCTCTCTTTCCCCGTTTCTCTCTTTCCCCCTCTCCCCCTCTTCCCCATCTCTCTTTTACCACCCCTCTCTTCCCCTTCTCTCTCCCATTCTCTCCTACCCTCTCCTCCCTCTCACTCCCCCCCCTCTCCCACCTCACTCTACCCCCTCTCTCTCTCCCCTACCTCTCTCTCCCCTCTCTCTCCCCTACCTCTCTCTCCCCTCTCTCTCTCCCCCCTCCCTCTTCTCTCTCTCCATTCACTCCCCCGCCCCCCGTCTCTCCCCTATCTCTCCTCTCACCCCCCTCTCTCTCTCCCCACTGTCTCCTTCCCCTCTCTCTCTCTCCACCTCCCTTTCAGAGTCTGTCCCTTCGGCACAGAGACACTCACAGCAGCGGCAGTGGCGCAACGCTTGCGACGCCTTCGACGCCTGGGACATGCACTGTCCGGAGTGCTCCATGGCCAGAGCTGCAGCGAGCGACACGCCGGCCCTGGCAAACACTCGTCTGTCCCGGCTCCCCACATCTGTTCCGGCCGCTGGTACTGCTCCCATCCCTCCCGCAGCCCCGGCTCTCCAACACTCGCGGACCATGCAGTTTATCCGAGTTTTGACATTTTCGGCTCCCCGGCAACCACTGGCGAACTTGTGGCGACCGCATAGTCTCCTGTAGTCGCCTAAAAAGTCACCGAAGTGGGACAGGCTCATTAGGGTTTCAATTTATGGGCAGAGGGATAATCATCCCTCCTTTTTCATTACTGGAGATTTAGTTTCACTAGAAACCTGCCAGTTTGATCTGGCCCCTGACCATGTTTATTGTGGTGTTATGAGGTCACAGAATATATATTGTGTATGTGTGTGTGTGTGTGTGTGTGTGTGTGTGTGTGTGTGTGTGCGCGTGTTGTGTGTTGTGTGTATTGGCGAGGGGGTGAGTGGTTCAGTTAAAGCGGGGTTAAGGTTTGAGGTGGTTATGGACAGGATTACGATGTAATTTTGCAGGCAGCAAGGTTTTTAGAGTAATTGAATCATAAAGTAGTAATCAAGGAATTTCGTCCCACCATGTCCATGCCAAAACCTTTGCCCAACTACACTAATTCCCTTTGTCTGCATTAAAGCTGTATTCTTCCATGCCTTGCCTACAAAAGTGTCTGTCTAAATACCTCTTAAACAAAGTGATTGTATCTAATTCCACCACCTCCACTGGCAGTACATTCCAAATATCACCAGTCTCTGTGTAAACATACTTACCCCCTCAGAACCACTTTAAAACTCCTCCCTCGCAACTTAAACTTGGGTGTTTTGGTACATATCATGGCAAAAATATTTTGACTATTTACCCAATTCATGCCTCTCAAAATCTTACGGTTATACTTCTATCAGATCACCTCTCAACCTCCTTCGCTCCAGGGATATTTTGTCACTAATAGCAGGGCTGTGGGAAATTACCAATTGCTCGGGCCACACTAATGGGACAGAAAAAATTGAAACAACATCACAGAGAGAACACAGACACAGATGGCCAGTTGTGATGCAGGCATAAAGCAAGGCGAGAGCATTACTTAATTCACCATCCTACTCTTAATATTACCTTTCTATCTATGACCTCCTGCACTCTTACAATGAGGCCCAAAGTAAACATGGGAAGGGAAGTTTTAACAAAAGAAAAAATTGGCCCTTGCAATAACCAAAGACATTAAATTAAGTGTCTTAATTAATGGTAATTCCTTTCTTTAATAAAATAAGTGTTCCCAATTTTAATAGATTGTATTATACTTCATGTTTTAAACCAAAATGATTTAGTACGGTGCTGAATGAATCTGCAGTAATTAATATCTAACAGGTCAGCAACATCTCAATTTGTGGTGTAGATTAAAACAAAGGGAGCTTTTTCACAACTCTTGCAGGTGTACATAATGTTTTTAAAGACTGATCCTGAAAAATTAGATTGGCTTTGTTTGGACAAGTTGAATTGTGTAATGATCTGCGTTTTACACCAATAAAGAGAAAAAAGACAGGATCGATGGAATTTCAATTCACTCAATTCTTTGAGTGGGCTGCAATACGTATGTGGAAGTGCATGTCACAGTTCATCTATCAGCATTGAAACAATATCAGAAGAAAGCTTTTCTTTCCTCAAGGGGGTAAATGCGAAGCCTCAGACATTCAAATTGTAAATACTGTTTATCAGTGCATTTCTTTGTCTATAAATAGATTCCGGCATGCATGATTAATAAATATCCATGTTATATGGCCAGAAAGCAAAATAATAACATTTAACTTTTGACATTTAAATTTTGAGGTGGGTGAGTCTCCTTCTTGAAGCAGAGGACTCATTTGGTGAAGTCGTTGAGTGAGGAGTCCAGGATATAAGCCCAGTGATGAAGAGGGAATGGCAATACATTTTTAGGTTAGGACAGCATGAGGTTTGCATAGGATCTGCAGAGAGTGGTGTTCCTTTGCATCTGCTGGCCTTTATCTTAGTGGCAGAATGCGCTTAATTGGTTCTGTCAGAATAGCTAGGGAGAGCAAAGGCAGTGCATTTTATAATGGTCTACTCTGGAGCGACTGCTTCCCATTTACTGCAGTGAATAGGATGTCTGTCAAGCAACCCACTCTGCCTAGATTGCATCCAAGATGGCGGCGCTGGCTTAACAGCTGCGGCCCACCTGCAGTCCGTCTGTTTTTTTTCTTTCGTTTTGTTCATTGTCATGTTTTAGTTAATTTTGTTTTATTAAGTTGTGTATGTGTGTGGGTGGGGTGGGAGAAACATGTTTTGGTCTCTTCCTTCGGGGGATGCGACTTTTTCTTCGGTCGTATTCCCCGTCTCCGTCTGCGCCGAGGCCTAATGGCGGAGCTGGCGACATCGGAGTTGTAGCAGCAACAGCGGCGGCAGCGGAGACCGGACTCGGCACCGAAGCTGTAGCAGCGGCAGCAGCGGCAGCGGAGACCTGACTCGGCCCCGAAACTGTGGCGGCGGCAGCAGCGGCAGCGGAGACCTGACTCGGCACAGAAGCTGTGGCGGCGGCAGCAGCGGCAGCGGAGACCCGGCTCGGCCCTGGAGCGGTAGCGGCGGCAGCAGCGGCAGCGGAGACCTGACTCGGCCCTGGAGCGGTGGCGGCGGCAGCAGCGGCAGCGGAGACCCGGCTCGGCCCTGGAGCGGTGGCGGCGGCAGCAGCGGCAGCGGAGACCCGGCTCGGCACAGAAGCTGTGGCAGCAGCAGCGGCAGCGGAGACCCGGCTCGGCCCTGGAGCTGTAGCAGCAACAGCAGCGGCAGCGGAGACCTGACTCGGCCCTGGAGCTGTAGCAGCAACAGCAGCGGCAGCGGAGACCCGGCTCGGCACAGAAGCTGCGGTGGCGGCAGCAGCAGCAGCAGCAGCGGCGGAGACCCGACTCGGCCCTGGAGTTGCGGCGGAGGCAGCAACCACCCGCGGAGTTTGAACCGTCGCCTCGGCGCAGAGGGAGAACAAAGGGGGAAGAGACAGAGACTTTAAGATTTTGCCTTCCACCACAGTGAGGAGGTGTTTGGTGAACTCACTGTGGTGGATGTTAAATTTGTGTTGATTGTGTGTTTTTGCCATTTTAAAAAATTATATGTATGACTGCAGGGAAACAAAATTTCGTTCAGACCGAAAGGTCTGAATGACAATAAAACGAATCTAATCTAATCTAATCTAATCGCACTTCATATTAACAGTTAGTGCTTCATCTCTGTTTCTTATTTGGAACTTCACCAGACTGGTGTAATTCCAGTTTCAAAGTGACGTAAATCTCGCCATGTTCACTGGATTTTTACAAACTTACTTTAAAGTAAAAGCATAAAATGAATAGTAAGTGACATTAACACGGGTATTGAAATAGGTAAAAAAAAAGATAGAAAAACTAAAATTGTGAAATTAAAATACTGCAGATGCTGGAAATCTGAAATCAGAATAGAAAATATTGGAAGCACTCAGCAGGACAGGCAGCATCTGTGAAGAGAGAAACTGAGTTAACATTTCAAGTTAAATAATTTCATCAGATGAGCAGGTACAGCAGGCAGTGAAGAAAGCTAATGGAACGTTGGCCTTCATTGCGAGAGGATGTGAGTTTCGGAGGAGGTCCTACTGCAGTTGTACAGGGCCCTGGTGAGACAGGCATGAGACAGGGAAAAACCTGAAAAAAGCAGAAGAGAAATGGGGATCCAGGGGGCATTGCCCCCTGGTAGGATTCCAAGGAGCAACGCCCCTGGCGGGGGTAAAAGAGGGCAGCGTCCCCTTTATGCAGAATTTGTTTGATAATTCTACCTTGAAATCACATCGTTTTCTTGCCTGTTTACCCTTAATTTCTCACAGGGTCTTCCCCACTCACAGGGACCCCCCTCACTGCTCACACTCACAGGGACCCCCCCACTGCTCACACTCACAGGGACCCCCCTCACTGCTCACACTCACAGGGACCCCCCTCACTGCTCACACTCACAGGGACACCCCTCACTGCTCACACTCACAGGGACCCCCCTCACTGCTCACATTCACAGGGACGTCATCTCACCTTTACGCACACTCGCAGAGACTCCCCCCTCAGCTCACCAGGGCTCACACGCAGTCTCTCTACTTGCTTTAAAACACTTATTGATACCGACAAGGCCCCGGCACTGCGCCCCGGCCTTTCCCAGCCCAGTAATCGGAAACCCAGTTAATCTTCCGCTGCCTTCCCAGGGACGACGCTAACTGCGCTCCTGGCCATGGTGCCTCGCTCCACCTGCCCCCGGATGTCTCCCTCCTCCAATCACTGCTCTCTATGCTCAATCCCCCCCCCCCCCACTTCTGCCTCTGACAGACGCCTCTCTCCTCCAATTATCGTGCTGAATCATCATGTCCCGTCCCCCCACTGCCTGATGACCAACGTCCCTATCATCCAATTGTCACCCTCGATCATTAGTTCCACCCCCACTGTCTCACGGAAAGCCATTAATAGAGATTTAGATTTTTTTTTTACAAATTTCAAAATCCGCGGAAATCTGCGGGTCCGCGGTGAAATCTAATGCCTGTATTATGTGCAGTTTTGGTCTCCTAATTTGAGGATGGGCATTCTTGCTATTGAGGGAGTGCAGCGTAGGTTCACCAGGTTATTTTCCGGAATGGGCGTGACTGACAAATGATGAAAGAATGGGTCAACTGTGCTTGTATTCACTAGAATTTAGAAGGATGAGAGGAGTTCTTATAGAAAGATATATAAAATTATTAAGGGACTGGACAGGTTAGATGCAGGATAAATGTTCACAATGTTGGGGGAGTCCAGACTCAGGGGTCTCCTTTTAAGAATAAGGCATAGGCCATTTACGACTGAGATATGTAAAAACATTTTTCACCCAGAGAGTTGTGAATCTGTGGAATTCTCTGCCACAGAAGGCAGTGGAGGTTAATTCACTGGATGTTTTCAAGAGAGAGTTAGACTTAGCTCTTAGGGCTAATAGAATCAAGAGATATGGAGAAAAAGCAGGAATGGGAATATTGATTTTGGATGATCAGCCATGATCATAGTGAATAGGGGTGCTGGATCGAATGGTCGAACGGCCTACTCCAGCACCTATTTTTCTGTGTTTCTACGTTTCTATCAGTGAAACTGTAAGAAAATAAGTTAGTTTAAATTGCATAACAATGTGGGAGGGTTGACTAGGGAACAGGGAAAGTCTGTAATAGGATGAGAAAGCCTACTTGTGTGTGTTGCCAATGTTCAATTACCATGGATGTGCCTTTAAAATCGAATGTCCTTCACAGATTAGAGTACACGGTGGTAAGCTTTTGCATTTTTCAATTTGAAATTGTGCAATCTGGTGCATACAGTAGTGAGCCTTTTAACTGAAACTTGAATGCAACATTTATGCTTTAAATTGGATTAGGTACGAATAAGGTTAAGCTAAATTACATTCCTAATTACATTCCACAATACAGCCAGGCTCTGATAAACAGCTGCAGCACATGAATGACTATATTCATGTATGGAAATCAGATTATATTCATGCTGTTATGCAAATATATATAAAGAAAAACAGAGAAACAAAGCAAAAGTCTGACTTCCATCATTGTTCCGCATAAATAAATCAATCAACCTTGCCCTTTGAATATAGAAACAAGACGAAAATAATACCACATATTCAATGATATATGGTTCAATGAAATTAAGATATATTTGTAAAAATATATATATGGAAACAGGCCCTTAAACCCACCGTCCACACCGACCAGCAATCTCTCATACACCAATTCCATCCATCACGCCAGGGACAATTAACAGAAGCCAATTAACCTACAAACCTGCACTTCTTTTGGATATGGGAGAAACCGGAATATACGGGAAAAAACCCATGTGGTAGTAAGGCAGCAACTCTACCGCTGCGCCACCGTGTCACCCCATTTAATTAATTTTACTGTAATATATTTATTATGGTGTCACGTGAATAAAGATGAACACATGATTCTGATTTCTGCCCTTAGTTGGATAACACGCATGTCCAGTCATTGTGTTTTATGGCTGGTTTTCAACCTCTTCAGGCTGAAGGTCTCGACCCGAAACATCACCCATTCTTTCTCTCCAGAGATGCTGCCTGTCCTGCTGAGTTTTTCTAGTTTTTAGTGTCTATCTTCAGTTTAAACCAGAATCTGCAATTCCTTCCTACACTATTTGTTAAGCAAAACGGGTCCTATTCTCATAATATTAATCACCTCAACTAAGTTTTTTCTTCACCTCCGTTGCTGCAGAGAATACAATACCAGTCATCAAATCTTTCTTCAAAATGAAAAAAATTCCAGCCCTGCCAACATCTTCATAAATCGCCCCTGGATCCTCTCCAGAACAATTGCGCCCTTTCTACAATGTGTCATAGTCTTACAGCATAGAAACAGGCCCTTCATCCCAACTTGTTCATGCAGATCAAGATGCCCCATCTAAACTAGTTCCATTTATCCGCATTTGGCCCATATCCCTTTAAACCTTGTGTGTGCCAGTGTGTGTATGAGAGTGTGTCAGTGAAGCGGTGACACCATCCGGAGTGAGCGGGGACTTGGCGATGCCCGGGAAGCATTTCCCTCCCCCCCTCCCAGGAATGCAGGTCGGCCCAGGTGCTCCTTGTACAGCTGGATTCCGGGGGAGGTGAAGGTCAATGACCCGGGGGAGGTGAGGGTCAGCGACCCGGGGGTCAGGCATCGGAGCGGAGCCTTAGCGAGCGATTCATCCCCGCGGCTCCGGAGGCGGCACCACTCACCCGGTCAGCTCCTGGCTCCGGGCCGGGGTTAAAACTCCATGGGGTGTGGACAGAGCGGCTGACAGACATAGAGCCGCCGGAGGTGAGGGTGGGTGGTGTGTGCCGTGCCTCAGGGAGGAAGGGGGAGGGGGATTGATGCTGGGACCACCGCCGTCGTGTCTCACCTATCTCACCATCTGCATGGGAGAAACTAAACTACTTTTTTTCCCCCAAAATCATCCGGCGGGCCAGTAGTTTGACAGCCTACTTTAAACCAATCCCCTCTAGTGCTTGAATCACATATCCCGGGAAAAAGATTATGCATTCACCTTATATTCCCTTCGTGGTTTTAACCCACCTATAAAACAATTTTTGCTTTATTTTGAACTTCCAGCACCTGCAGATTTTTGAACGTGAGAAATTTTGTGATCAGCGTGAGAGCGTGAGAATTTTGTGAAATGCGTGAGTCTCACGCTCAATGCCGCCGGAGGTGAGGGTGGGTGAGTCTCATGCTGAATGCGTGAGAGTTGGCAGTCCTGCTAATAAAGCAAACATTTTATGCAAGTTCCAATTGTTTGGACAAAAATCACTTATTATTGCTTTATAACAGTTAAGTTGCTTTAAGACCATTTCAGAAATTATGGCAATCAACAAACAATCAACTAACAAATTAAAACAAACTAAAAAAAAACGTGTTCCCTTTCCTGACTCTACCTCATAATTACTTTAACGCTGTTAACAGAGCAAAGGGATATTAATCTCAAGAATCAAAATAGGGGAATGTGGGGGCAATTTTGCTTAAATGGTAATTCTAAGCCCATTCAGATCTGCATAGAGTCAGAGTTATACAACATGTACCTGGCTGGCCCAATTTGTCCATAATGATCAAGTTGGCATTCTGCTTTCCCAGGGACTGGTTGCCGTTCCCAGATTAGCTCACGTCCCAGGGACTGGCTGCAGTTCTCAGGTCGGCTCGCCTGCCCCGACCCCGCGAAAACGAATTGAAAATAAAACGCGCTTTTGCGGGTTACGGGCCGGATTCGGCCCGTATGCCGTAAGTCGCCGAACCCCGTCCTAGATGTTTGGCCTCATTGTGGTCCCCCCATGTTTTACAACCGATTCACCTAGTTAGTTCTATCTCCTGCTGTTTCATGTTGTCAGCGGCTGCACATCCAACCAAGAAAGAAGAGAAAATATGCAACGTCACTCACAGCTGCGCTTCCCCAGACTGCACAGATCGCTGTGATGTAGCGCAAAAAGACAAACTGTGCAGGGACTGAAGACAGTGAGAATTCTGTCATCAGCGTGAGAATTGGCTGAAATGCGTGACTGCCCTTTCTAAGGCTAGGATGTGACAACAGACACACAGGGAGACACATACACAAAGGAAAACACACACACACACCCACACACACAGGGAGACACATACACACACACACAGGGAGACAGACAGACACAAACATGGGGACACACACACACACAGGGGACACACACACAGACAGGGAGACATAGAGAGACACACACACACACACAGGGAGACACACACAGGGAGGCACACACACACACACGGAGACACGCACAGATACATGCACAGAGACACGCACAGAGACACGCACAGAGACACGCACAGAGACACGCACAGAGACATGCACACACACACACACACACACAGGGAGACACACACAGGGAGACACACACATGGAGACACACACATGGAGACACACGCAGGGAGACACACACAGGGAGACACACACAGGGAGACACACACAGGGAGACACACACAGGGAGACACACACAGGGAGACACACAGGGAGACACACAGGGAGGCACACAGGGAGGCACACAGGGAGGCACACACACACACACACACACACACACACAAGGAGACACACACAGGGAGACAGACACACACACACACACACCTTTCCTTCCCCCACCATCCCTCCATCCTCCCCCTCACTCCCTCTTTCCTCCCCACTCACTCCCTCTTTCCTCCCGCCATCCCTCCCTCCTCTTTCCTCCCCCTCCCACTCTTTCCTCACCCTCCCTCTTTCTCCCCTTTTTCCTTCCCTTCCTTCATCGCCTTTCTACATTCCCTCCCTCTGTGTCTCTTTGCCTCCATCCCTCCCTTTTTCTCTTTCCCTCTCTCTCTCTCTCTCCCTGCCCTCTCTCCTCCCTCTCTCTCCCCGGCCAACCAATGGGGAGTCTGGCGGGCACAGTGTAGCGTGGATTGGCGGCGCTGGCGCTGCCGAGTGAATTGAAGGGTAGGAGGGAGTGAGGGAGGGAGCGAGGCTGCAGCGGCGGCTGGCAGCGCAGCGCTCGCAGCCGGTGCAGAGAGGCACTGACACCTGGCAGCTGCACATCCGACCAAGAGAGAAGAGACGCGACGTCACACAGCCGTCAACCAACATGCTTCCCCAGACCACACAGATCGCTGTCATGTGATGCAAAGAGACAAACTGTGCAGCAAAGATCATATAGCTCCGCTATAGGATCTTTGCTGTGTAAGGACTGAAGAGAGCGTGAGAATTCTGTCATCAGCGTGAGGGCGTGAGAATTGGCTGAAATGCGTGACTCTCACACTCAAAGCGTGAGAGTTGGCAGCTATGACCATAGAGACATGAAACTGTGCAACACATAAACAAGCCTTTCTGTCCAACTCATCCATTCCAATCAAGTTGCCTAACAGAGCTAGTTTCGTGAGTTACAAAAGTTTCCCCTGTCTTTCTCCGTCACTGGTGTAAACCATGGAATACTCTCACAAACAGCACCTTCAGCAGATGGATTGGTGAAGTTCATAGCCATAACTCACTACAATATTTTAAGAGCAATGAGGTATGAGCCTTGCTAACGAAACCCACATCCCAAAATACATTAAAAAAGATAGCAAGTTTGGAAAAAAGATAAAGCTTAATCTTAATTTTCTTTTTCATTGAAGGAACCTTTTCAGTTACAGCAAGAAAACCTGCTTATACATCAAGCAATTAATTGATATATATATATATTGAAGTGAAATTCTACGTCTAGTTACACTACAATAGTGGAAATCCTGATAATTGCAAGGTGATGCATTTAGCGGTTCTCATAGGGATACATACACAAAAAATGTTAGGTCCCGAAGGAGTATTGAGGAACCAAGGGACTTCAGTACCAGTTCAAAGACCTTTGAAGGTGGCAGCGTTAATAGATGAAAGAGGGATGCATGTAATTCGTGAAATTCGACATTGAACACAAAATGCCTGGATAGAGTGGATGTGGAGAAGATGTTTCCAATAATGGGAGAGTATAGGACCAGAGGTCATAGCCTCAGAATTAAAGGACGTTCCTTTAGGAGGAGATGAGGAGGAATTTGTTTTGTGTCAGCAGGTGGTGTGTGTCAGCGGGTGGTGAATCTGTGGAATTAGTTGCCACAGTAGACTGTGGAGGCCAAGTCAATTGATATTTTTAAGGCAGAGATAGATATATTCTTGATAATGATGGGTGTCAGGTGCAATGGGGAAAGGGCAGGGGTATGAGGTTAGTAGGGAGAGATAGATCAGCCATGATTGAATGGCAGAGTAAAACGTGATGGGCCGAATGGCCTAATTCTGTTCTCATCACATGGACTTATGGCCAACTTTATAAAACCATAGTTAAGACACAACTAGAATATTAAGCAGTTCTACTTGCCTTATTATACAAAATATGTGATTGCACTGGAAAGGGTGCAGAGGAGCTTCACCAAAATATCGCTTGGTTCAATTCATGGTCATATCTACAACAGAATTGGGGTGGCATGGTCTAAAGTCTAAAGTCCAAAGAAGGCATGTTTAAAACACAATATCACTTTTCTATTGCATCCATAATAATATTAACTTAGACTTGGTAAGAACTGATGACCTGAACCACTAGGGGCGCCGCATTGATTGCAGCATCTGCCTACAGTCTGTCTGTTTTGCTATCTTTTTAAAATTTTTAGTCTGTTTTAAAAGTATGTTTTGGAGATTTCTTTAGTTTTTCTATGTGGGGGAGGGGGGTAGAGTAAGGGGAAAACCGTTTCCCAGTCACTTCCTGGCGAGGATGCGACTATTTTTCGAGTCTCGTCCTCGCCCCCATCCTCACGGCGTACCAACTGGATTGGCACGGCCTTTCCTGCCGGGAACAGGCCAAAGCTTCAGCTGTGGCGCAGCACTGGGTTCACCGCGGAGCGGGCGATGCCTTACCTGGATCGCCGTTTGAAGCCTGCTTGAGTGTTGGGCCTACTGCTTCAACATCACGGAGCTGTGGTCTGCAGAGCTTCCAGCGTGGGTGACGCTGACTTCTACATCACGGAGTCCTGGGACCTTTTGCCGAGGGCCGCCAGCGTGAATCTCCACCCAGCGCAGCCTGTGGACTTTGAGAGACACGGACTCTGGTACGAAGTGGCCGATTCGGATGTCCAAGCCGCTGAGGTTGTTCTCCCGTTCCGACGTCAGAGTTCCAGCATCCCGGCGATAGGGCCTGAACATCGGGTCGCCTGTACCCACGACAGCGAGGGGTTCGGGAGCCCCCCGACCACAGGTGAACAACAGAGGACAACGGAGGAGGATGACTGAACTTTGGTGCCTTCCCTCACAGTGGGAAACTTTGATTCCGCTGTGTGGGGATGTCTATGTTAAAGACTATCGTGTTCTGTGCTCTTTTTTATTCAAGTGGCTGTATGGTGACCACACATTTCACTGTACCAATTGGTACATGTGACAAATAAATGTCTCTTGTCTCTTGTCTCAAAAGACATTTGTGAATGAGATATTTTCTGAGTCCATTTCAATTCAAATTATTTGGACCAATAACATAATCCTTAAATACATCATTAAGTGCATTAAGCAGAGATTGGTCCTATCAGCAAACACATAATTACTTAAATTTACAACCATCTCTTGCATAGTAGTAACGATGTGTTTGCTGATAGGACCAATGCATTTAATGTAACCCTAAATTAATTCCAAAAGCTGAAATGATTAATTGATCAAAAGATTGAAATCTTATTCATTCAGTTATTTTAATGAAAATAACGAGATAGATATTGGGAGTAATCAAAATCAAACGATGGAAAATCCTGAATGAAATTGGCAAACATCCAATACATAACTTAACCCATCACACGGGTAACACCTATCACGGAATTACATTTTTTTCCTGCAAGAGATACTTCCATCTGAGAGATAGTATCTTAAGTCATGAAAATTAAGAGGCAAGTTAATATATATATTTTTAAAGATGGAGGAAGTATTGTGGGAAACATTTCCTTTTCAAGGGCTATTTCAGGGAAGAGTCAAAAGTCAAAAATCAAGAGTGTTTTATTGTCATTTGTCCCAGATAGAACAATGAAATTCTTAATTGCTGCAGCACAACAGAATATGTAAACAGGAGCACAATGTCTTAAAATTAGAGCCCGGGTATTCATGGGTGCTGGCGGGAAGCCACTTCTCCACATAAAAATTTGGAAATTTGGAAAAAAAAAAAAAGAGAATTTTGTTAATAGCAGGGCTTTGGAGAAAAGATTGCCATAATGGAGTTTAGATATAGATTCCTGCAACCTAATTGAATGGTGGATGAAGCTAGTTTGTCTGAATGGCTTCCTTCCATACCTGTATGTTTTACTTAAGATTTGTTGGTTCTTCATGAGCAAAGCATACAGATATACCATTCTTTATTTATTAAATATGATAGGATGTGAATGTTCGGTTTATTGTCATATGTACCGAGGTACAGTGTAAAGCTTTTGTTTATTGTCTATTTTACGTGCTAACCAGTCAGTGGAAAGACATTACATGATTATAATCGAGCCATTCACAATCTTCAGATGCATGATAAAGGGAATAATGTGAATGTTTAGTGCAAGGTAAAGTCCAGTAAAGTCCGATCAAAGATAGTCTGAGGGTCTCCATTGAAGTAGATATTAGCCTAAAGGGCCTGTCCCACTTTCACGACCTAATTCACAAATTTTACTCGTGGACATTTTTCATCAGGCATAAAAAACGCCGCGACATACTTGATGCCGCGAGTACTCAAGACCAGCATCACCACCTGCTATGACCTACCTACGACCTCCTACGACCTCGTGACGACCATGCTGCGAGTATAAGTCAAGGGCAAACTCGGCAGAGGTCGTGAATTAGGTCGTAAAAGTGGGACATGCCCTTTCGACTTCTTTCTAAATGTTGGTAGGATGCTTCAGTTAGAGATATCCATGCCCAGGAACTTATAGATTATCTCCACCACCAATCCATCAAGGAAGACAGGTTTGTGGTTCCTTTGCCTTTCTCTTCTAAAGCCAACAATCGGCTACTTGGTTTTGCTGCCATTGAGAGCAAGGTGGTTGTTCTGGCACTCTTCCTCAGATAGCCAAATATCTGTGTCACTAAGCGATGCTGGCAATCTCTGCAGATCTCTTCAACATTATCAAGGTATTTCCCCCCCCCCCCCCACCACTCATATCTTCCTCACAGGCACAAGCCACCTTTACTTATAGGTACATGCTAACATATTAATTGCACAACTCCATTTATTAATACATAATTAAATTATCCAATATTTACGGTATAGAGCAATAGCACATTTCATGGTATTAATAAATTCATCAATATTGCCACTAAAGAGCTAGGACATTTTTCAATTTCTATTTCATTACATTTTATGGATTGCTCAGAAATATCTGTATCAATATTTTTCTCACCACAGAAAGCTATTTCAAGAGTGCGCTGTGCACTAAAATTACACCATATTGCATTTTTCAATGTACTTTATCACTGGATTCACAGATGATGTTTAAATGTCCAGATAGTGATTTAGTGGTCATCCAGATCTCTGCATGTTGATATTAACATCTTAATGATATAAACTATTCATTTGCATTGCACGCTGTATCCAGTTGAGATGATATTAAAATTTTAGTTCTGCTGGTCTGATTTAATCTACAGAAATACTGCTGCAAAGTGCCAACATTGATCAAAACCTTGCCTGCATCCTACCAGTTTAATTTAGTTTAGTTTTGAGATACAGCGCGGAAACAGGTCCTTCGGCCCACGTATCCGCACCAACCAGCGATTGCCACACGTTAACGCTATCCTACACACACTAGGGACAATTTTCCCTTATACTAAGCCAATTTACCTACATACCTAGTAAACACAAAATGCTGAAATGTCTGCGGGTCAGGGAGCATCTCTGGAGAGAAGGAATGGGGGACGTTCCAGGTCGAGACCCTTCTTCAGTCTGAAGAGGTGTCTCGACCCAAAACGTCACCCATTCCTTCTCTCCAGAGATGCTCCTTGACCGTCTGAGTTACTCCAGCATTTTGTGTCTACCTTCGACTTAAACCAGGATCTGCAGTTCTTTCCTACCTACATACCTGTACGTCTTTAGAGTGTGGGAAGAAGATCTCGGAGAAAACCTACGCTGGTCACGGGGAGAATGTACAAACTCCGTACAGACAGCACCAGGAGTCAGGATCAAACCCGGGTCTCCGGTGCTGCAAGCACTGTAAGGCAGCAACTCTACCGCTGCTCCACTGTGCTGCCCCCAGTTCTGCTTTACTTGTTAAAACTCAAGATCCACTTTGGGAAATTTCCCAAAAATGGGTGCAGGATTATCTTGCCTTACATAAAGATTCATGTAGCCAAGGTAAAAAGAGAGAGTATGACTGGTTTTCTGTGCTCATTAAAATACCTAAACGTGCTTAATGATATAATGATAGCTTAAGGCTGCACCAAATAGTCTAAAAGACGTGTGAGATTAATGGGTCATTCAATGGACTCATGAAACTCCATCAGTGGTTGAAGTGTCACGCTGGAAATGTGAGCATCATCTCCATTCCAATAGTACGTGTTGTACAGTCGGTGATGGCAAGCTGGGCAAATGACTCAATGGTATTAGTCAAAGTGGAGGTAGTGCAACATAATATCCTCCAAGCAATGTCATGAAAACTTGGCATTATCATATTACTAATTGTGAGAGCTTAATGTGTGTACAATGGATGCTGCTTCCCACATTATAGTTGTTGACCGCATTTCCAAAAATGTAGCATATTGACTGGAAAGTACTCCAGGATGCCGAGTTATATTAATGAACATCTGCCATATCATTTTTTAAAGCATGCTTATCATTGTCATCAAGTGTATATAGGAGTGTTTGAATATTACAATCAAAATGTTAAAATACCAATTTGAAATGCTTTAAGCATGATCCTGTATGTTTCTTGGTGTAATTCTGGTATTTTACAAATCCTAGAACAGTATTTATTAACTAACCCAGTATCTTTTGAAAACAGCATTTAGTTTAATCCAATAATGCTCAGAACCTCATCCAAAATCACCAACACATAAAGAGAACAAGATTTTTGTTAAAATACTTCAGATGTGATTTAAGACTGATCTCTACACGCAATGGAGAAAACAATGGAAACATCCCCGATTCATCTTTGAAACTACTATCTAAATCACCCATGCTTTAGTGTGGTTTTCACTTCATTTCACTTAGTTTTTCACCACTTAAACAGGCATTTGATTTTGGTAAACAGAAAGTAAGTATACCAACCTTTATTTGTTAAATGGTGCTCAAAGTACTCGCTTCCCCTTCTCTGTTGGAGGCAACCAATCTTTAATGAATAGTTTAAGCAGATAAAGAATATGAGCAGGAATATGTCACCTGGCCCTTCAAGTCTGCTCTGGTATCAATCGAGATTTTGGCTGATCCTTGAACACCGTACCATTTTGCAGCACCATCTCTATACCATAATGTCCTTCAGAGATTTGGAGATTTCAGTCAACAGAACCTCAGAAAGTACCAGCATGGTGAATGTGATTTTTCTAGATGACATTCAGGAACAGAAATCACTTCTTAATCCAACTCCACTTAGTTGAAGTGTAAAACCATTATTGGTAAGATCACCAATGAGCAATTGACTCAGCTTTGATTGCGAAAAGAAAGTTTCTTGTAACCTACAAATTTGAACTGTGCAGTGCAGATATACTTAGAGAATAATGATTATCTATATAATTAAAAGTCTCATCTTGACCACTTTCTGTTTGTGCTGTTGTTTGATTTTACAAAAAACACTACCATATATGTCTGTGATTTTTTGGCCATCTTACTCAGAGTCCTCCTCCGATGATCAGGCCCCAAGGATTTTTCCCATCGATATAAAATAAAAGAGTTTTTAGTGTTTAAAAAATCTTGAGATTTCTCTCTCCTGTCAATCACCGTGATGAAGGCCACGCCCCTTCCAAGGGGGGAGGGACTATAAAACCCAGAAGTCTGGACATGGCTCAGTCGTTGCACGATGGCGAGGGAGAGGCCACGAAACTCAGACTGAGCTGAGAATCTACACAACACTGAGTGTCTACTGAACTGTAAGTGACCTTCATGTGCTTTATGTGGTTTTATGTGGTTTTATGTGGTCTGGAAACCAGTCTGGCCCAGAACACCCATACTAGCACTCCAGAAACCCCCGCCCCCCCCCACCCCTGCCCACCCCACTGGCCAGCGATATTGAAATTGGTGGAGAGGTGGAATATTGCATTGGGGGACCAGCCTTCCCGTGTGAAGCTGGGACCCAACGGGTCCCACTTACTCTAGAATGTAATTAATTCTGTTTCGTTAGGAAGGGAAACTTGTTTGAAATTCTGTATCATAACATTAAATTAAAACAAAAAGCTCTGCTATGTAGTGTGGGACATGCCGTCAATACTAATTTTAATATCACTTTTATTTTACCAGTTTAAAAGAGACTGAACATAATCTCATCAGGATCAAAAACAAACACAGGAATAACTGTTACAAAGTAATTCAGCAGCTCCATCAAACACATATAGTGAGGTAAATTGACAAGCATTTGCTCCTGAAATGGAGACTGGCTTTGTCAGCACAACATCTTATTGAAATGTGCAATTCAGAGGTTGCAATTTGGCCCATTGCCCCAGTCCAAATTCTTTATAAGATCTACTGGATTTATTCCACTCCCCTTGTCGCTCTCTGCATTGAATTTCCTAACAGAAGTCAGCTGAGGTCCCACTCCCCACAAATGCAATCTCCAACAACATTTCCATTCACTTGCCTGGTAGAAATGGACAGGTTGGCCTTAGCACAGACGGCTCCAGTGGAAATATAGTCTGCTCACATAGAACAGGAGCACATGCAGGGCCAGCAAGTGACACAACAAAGTGGTTCTAAATAAAACGTCCCCTGTAACCTTACCATAGTGTAGCTGTGAGCCACCTTCATTAATTCAGTGCAGCCTTGAGCATCAGCGAAAGCACGAATACCCAAGCAGTTTGACGGATGTAGCAACTTCATCAGAAAATGGCAGCACACTTCTACCACCTGGGGGAGCTGGAGTAGGCAGGCAGCTGCAAGGAGATTCTCAATCGTCTCCTCTTTTAACTCCAGGCAACCTGAAAGCAGATCAATTTCCCAAACACAGGGTGACAATTATGTTCTCAAGAGAAACATGGGAAACAAGGATTTTCAAAAAATAAGTTTGTTTTCTTCATGCAATGTTCACAGACATGTGTTCTATTCTCTGTGCTTGTCAACAATAAATGAAACACATTAAAAAAAAAGTTGATTTGAAGTTTGCTTGCAGATTCCATGCAACCGATAAACTGTTCTACAGCAGCCACTGAAATGCAATACAAATCATCATATTGTGAAGCTTCCAGTCCGTATTATGTAACTGATATACTGACACAATTCAACTGTTCAACTCCCACACCTTAGAGATTTTATAATCAACATGATTTAAATCAGGTAGACACAAAATGCTGGAGTAACTCAGCGGGACAGGCAGCATCCCTGGAGAGAAGGAATGGGTGACGTTTCGGATCGACAGTTTAATCAATTCAAATGTGTTGAGTTTTAAAATGACTTCATTGGGAAAATCACTGCAAATTTGATTTGACGGTAAATTTATAAAAAAGTAAGCAAGTACATAATTCCAGGAAAGACTGAACTAATCTTTACAGAGGAAAAAAAACAGGTCTTTGGTTACTAGCAACAAGCTTATGAAAGAATATCAGCTCCTTGCTGGTATTTGACAAGTGCTGAAGCTGGGTCAGGATGCACTTCACATCCAGCCCCTTCACCTTATGACAGAGAAGGTTGGTTTAGGAACAGCAATCTCATTCATGTGAATGGAGTCAACAACCCTGTGGTAAAATCTCGGTGCAAATAAGTGCTCAACCTATTTTACCTTAATGTTTGTAATTATTCTGTGGTATTTTAATCTGTTTCTTCATTTTTTTTTTTGCCAGGCTTTGTTTTTTTTAATTATTTAAAAGCATTTGAATATTTTGTCAGATACTATGGAAAACTGGTCAAAAGTTTTTGACAGGGGGCAAGCTCAAGGGGTGGGACCTCAGTAGTACTATATATGAAAGTGTTCTCAGTGCAGAGGTCACTCTGTCTGCTGGTGGGCAGGAAGGATGGGTTCACAAGAATCCATCCCAATGGAAAAACAAGTGCAGAGTCAAGTTAAGTTGCGGGCTAATTTTCAAGTGCTTGTAACTCTTCATAATACTCCCTCTTCTATCCTTATCTAATACTTTGTCTTTTCATCTCCACCTATTGTCCAACCATTAACAAATTAAAAAAAACACTGTATCCTACCGCTTGTAAAATGTAGTCCTGGCCCAACCCAAAGCTTCCCCTATGCCTTTTCCCAGCAATGCTGCCTAATCTGCTAAGTTACCCCAGCACTTTGGGTCTTGTTTTGTAAACCAGCATCTGCAGTTCCTTGTATCTCCCTGAAAAATCCGTAAGACTTGAAAGACATTCTACGGGCAACAAACAAATAAATCAGAGGCAGACATATGGGGCTGCAGATGCAGGAATCTTAAGCAAACATCAAGCTGCAGTTGGAACTCGGGCAGCATCTGTGGTGGAAATGGACAGATGATAATTTGGGTTGGGATCCTCCATCAATCTGAAGGAGCACTATGTTTTTTTGGTTAATGATTGGTACTCACCACGACTGGGAAAATACAGAAAGCACCCTTTGAAGTTCCACCATGAGCTCATATGGACAGAAGTCCAGAATCATTCAGATCTATCCTGCTTCACCACACACTGCACTGGGACAGTAATTTGCCAATAGAAAAAAAAACTCTGAAAGCGTATGAAGTCTGTGCTCTTACTAAATAGAAAATTATTGGAATATTTCTGAGCAGTATAGAATACATATATCTAAATATTGCTTACCATTAAAGGTCACTAATAAAGGGATTTATTAGCGCTTAAATGCCTTGGATTATACATGAAAGGTGTTACCTTAAAGCAATTGAATTAGTTATCGTATTGTTCATTATGCCCTGGCAATTTAAAGGTGAGGGCTGGAATTGGTCAATTAGGAAAACTGACTAATTTTATGCTTCATATCAAGCAGCCTAGTTCTATTAAAGGCCTTGATCATGTTATAACAGTGGAATTTAAAATCCTTGTTCTGAGTGAGCTATGAAAATAAAATCCACAACATACGTATATGTGGCTGGGTAACAGGAGTGATGGCACTATCTTTTATGGTTGAGATATTCAAAGTCATTTGTGATACCAGGCACCTTGTAGGGAATGTACTAAAATGAAGTTCATTCAATAGGTCAGCAGAATTGTGGGGCAGGGTATGCACTTCTTTCAGATCCAGCCACCCTGGTTAGATCCCGAACTCTGGCATTGCATACATAGCATCTTGTGGGATCCACATTTCCTTGATTATCATTGCTTTCTGCATATCTTCCATTCATTTGTCCGAAGTATCTCTATCTCTCACTCCCCTTTCCCCTGACTCTCAGTCTGAAGAAGGGTCTCGACCCGAAACGTCACTTATTCCTTTTCTTCAGGGATGCTGCTTTTTGTGTCTGCTTCAGTTTAAACCAGCATCTGCAGTTCCTCCATACACATTGAGTCTGCATGTTCTTCCTGTGACTGCTTAGAATTCCACTAAGTCCTGCGGTTCCTTCCTCCAAACACATGCCATGATAAGTTAATTGCTGCTGTAAATTACCCCAAGTCCAGATGACAGGAAAATTAGGGGTGGGGAAATGGGTATTTGGAGGTGGTTAATACGCATTTAATGGGTTACATAAAGCGTGGGATTGATGGGATTGATCTGAGAGCAGCACTGCCTCCTATTTCATTTGGAAAATTTGGAACAGATATTGAACTGTGCATTAAAAACTTTGCAGATCTTTTTCCCGATTAATATGCTGGAGATTGTGACATGCTGTCAACAGAAAACTTTCATTTATTTTCCAGACAGTGGATCTGACTAAATTCACGAGTGAAGTCTCCTAGAAGTTACCGCTTCTCATCTATTTGTTTGTGGTGGGGCACCTTTCCTTTGAGGTTTCTGTTTCCCAAAACCTCACTGAATATTTAACTTTCATTTTCCCTTGTGGATAGCCTAAATTTGACAGGAACATCATCTGTGCCTTTCTATGGCCACCACAGAAATCTCGGCTTCAAATGTGGTCCAGTAGATTATGGATCCTATTTGTTTTGATGGTTTCTTTCCAGAACTAAGACTGGAACTCACTACCTGGAAGCATTAACCTTGCATTTTAGATACTCCTTGACATATTTTTCTTTAGTGCATGAATCTCCTTTGGAATCCATCATGTTAACCCTCTATTGATTGCGACATTGCAAATTTCTTAACTCTGGTCCAGATTAAGTTTTGCCGTCCTTAAACAGAATTTTACTTGTGAAAGGAAATGTACGGGGGAAAGAAAGTAAGAAGCGGAGAGAGTAGGCTGTTGGAGAGCTAGGAAGGGGAGGGGATGAAGGGGAGGGGAAGAAGGGTGAAAGCAAGGAGTACCTGAAATTGGAGGTTCATGTTCATACGCAGTGGTGGAAACCTCCTTCCATCCCCTTCCCAGCCTCTAACTCTTTCTCAGCTATGTAATGACTGCATTGGGTCTACCTCCTGCACCAGTGCAGAACTGATTGATTTCATTAACTTTACCACTAACTTCCACCCAGCCTTCAAATTCACTTAGATTATCACTGACACCTCTCTTCCCTTTCTTAATCCCTCTATCTCCATCACTGAGGACCTACTATCAACTGATGTCTACTACAACCCAACCGATATTCAGCTGAATTACACTTCCTCTCACTCAGCCACTTGCAAAGATGCTGTCCCCTAATCTCAATTTCTCCATCACTGCCACATCTGCTCCCAATTACTACTATAATACTATTGGGATGTCCTCCTTTTTTTAGTAAACATGGTTTATTCCCTTCCGTCATAGATGGATAGACAATAGACAATAGACAATAGGTGCAGGAGTAGCCCATTTGGTCCTTCGAGCCAGCACCGCCATTCAATGTGATCATGGCTGATCATCCCCAATCAGTACCCCGTTCCTGCCTTCTCCCCATATCCCCTGACTCCGCTATCTTTAAGAGCCCTATCTAGCTCTCTCTTGAAAGCATCCAGAGAACTGGCCTCCATCTCAATCTGAGCCAGAGAATTTCACAGACTCACAACTCTCTATGAGAAAAAGTTTCCTCATCTCCATTCTAAATGGCTTACCCCTTATTCTTAAACTGTGGCCCCTGGACTCCCCCAACATAGGAAACATGTTTCCTGCCTCCTGCATGTCCAAACCCTTAACAATCTTATGTGTTTCAATAAGGTGTCCTCTCATCCTTCTGAACTCCAGAGTGTACAAGCCCAGCCGCTCCATTCTCTCAGCATATGACAGTCCCGCCACCCCGGGATTAATCTTGTAAACCTACGCTGCACTCCCTCAAAAGCAAGAATGTTCTTCCTCAAATTAGAGGACCAAAACTGCACACAATACTCCAGGTGTGGTCTCACTAGGGCTCTATACAACTGCAGAAGGGCCTCTTTGCTCCTATACTCGACTCCTCTTGTTATAAAGGCCAACATGCCATTCGCTTTCTTCACTGCCTGCTGTACCTACATGCTTACTTTCATAGACTGATGAACAAGGACCCCCAGATCCCGTTGTACTTCCCCTTTTCCCAAATTGACACAATTTAGATAGTAATCTGCCTTCCTGTTTTTTATACCAAAGTGGATAACATCACATTTATCCACATTAAACTTCATCTGCCATGCATCTGCCCACTCACTCAACATTCTCATAGCATCCTCCTCACAGTTCTCACTGCCATCCAGCTTTGTGTCATCTGCAAATTTGCTAATGCTACTTTGAATCCCTTCATCCAAATCATTGATGTATATTGTAAATTGCTGCGGTCCCAGCACCGAGCCTTGTGGTACCCCACTAGTCACTGCCTGCCATTCTGAAAGGGACCCGTTAATCCCTACTCTTTATTTCCTGTCTACGTCCCTTGTCAGCCACGGTCGCCCCATACTCCCCTTGGAATCTTTATTCCTCCTAGGAATGAACTGATCCTGCACCTTCTGTATTCCTTGAAATACCTGCCATTGTTGTTCCACTGTCATCCCTGCTAGGGTATCTTCCAGTCAACTTTGGCCAGCTCTTCCCTCATGGCCCCTTCTCCCTCTCCAATTGTAGATTAAACCTGACCATATTATGGCACTACCTCCTAATGGCTCATTAACCTTGTTCCTTTATCAAATCCGGTTCATTACATAACACTAAATCCAGAATTGCCTTCTCCCTGGTAGGCTCCAATACAAGCTGCTCTAAGAATCCATCACAAAGGCACTCTACAAAGTCCCTTTCTTGGCATCCAGTTCCAATCTGATTTTCCCAGTCTACCTGCATGTTAAAATCTCTCATAACAACCACAGCATTACCTTTGCTACATGCCAATTTTAACTCCTGATTCAACTTGCACCCTATGTCCAAGCTACTGTTTGGGGGGTTGTAGATGTCCCACTAGGGTATTTTTAGCCTTACAATTCCTTAGTTCTAACCATACTGACTCCACATCTCCTGTTTCAATGTCACCCCTTGCAAGCGACTGAATTTCTTTCCTCACCAACAGAGCTACCCCACCCCCTCTGCCCACCTGTCTGTCTTTTCGATAGGAGGTATACCCTTGAATATTCAGTTCACAGCCCTGGCCCTCTTGCAGCCATGTCTCTAATTCCCACAACATCATACTTGTCAATTTCTAACTGAGCCTCAAGCTCATCCACTTTATTTCTTATACTTCGCGCATTCATATACAACACTTTGACCTCCATATTCACTTCCCCCCTCACACCGTTCGCAATTGGCCCAGAACTTACTCTTTTATCCCTTCTCAAAGTTTCCTTCCCAATAATTCGAGAATCTTTTGTAATTTTTCCTGTACTCATTTCCCCTTCAACTTCGGCTTTATACTCCCAATTTGTCAATCCCTCCCCCCCACTATTTAGTTTAAACCCACATGTGTACCATAGCAAACCTGCCTGCCAGAATGTCAGTCTCCCTCCAGTTAAGGTGTAACCTGTCCCTTTTGTACAGGTCACCCCTACCCCAGAAGAGATTCCAGTGGTCTCTAAATATAAATCCTTGCTCCCTGCACCAGCCCCTCAGCCACACATTCAGATCCCCTATCTCCCTGTTCCTGTCTTCACCAGCACGAGGGTACTGATCTCCGGATTGCTACCTGAGCCACGGGCCAAATCGGCGAGGGTACGTAAAATTAAAAAGCTGAATGCGTGGCTCAAAGACTGGTGTGGGAATAATGGGTTTGGTTTCTTGGGCCACTGGCACCAGTACTGGGACAGGGGGGATCTGTTCTGTAAGGACGGACTTCACCTGAACGGTGCTGGGACTGGGGTCCTGGCAAATCATATAACTAGGGCAGTAGAGAGGTCTTTAAACTAAGTAGCGGGGGGGAGGTATCAAGGGGGGTAATAACGGCAGGGGTAGAGGAAATAGAGCAGGGTATCAGTGGGGAAGCGGAAAGTCAAAATGTGACAGGAGACAGAATGTGTGAAGATAAAGCTCTAGATGTAAAAGGGGCAAAAACGGAAAGGAAGGGTAGTAAAAATCATCTGAAAGTGCTTTATCTAAATGCACGGAGTATTCGTAATAAGATAAATGAATTAACGGTGCAATTAAGTATATATAGTTATGATATTGTGGCCATTACGGAGACATGGCTGCAAGGGGATCAGGACTGGGAGTTAAATATAGAGGGGTACTCGACAATTAGGAAAGATAGACAGGAAAGAAAGGGAGGAGGGGTGGCCCTTTTAATAAGGGAGGGAATAACGGCAATAGAGAGGAAGGATATTGCGTTGAAGGATCAGGATAGTGAAACAGCTTGGGTACAGATAGAGAATAACAAGGGGAAAAAAACACTAGTGGGTGTAATTTATAGACCTCCAAATAGCTGTGACGCTGTTAGTCAGAACATAAATCTGCAAATAGTTGACGCATGTAAAAAGGGAACTGCTGTAATCATGGGGGACTTCAATTTTCATATTAATTGGGCAAACCAAACTGGGCAGGGTAGACTAGAGGAAGAGTTTATAGAATGTATTAGAGACGGGTTCCTAGAACAGTATGTTACAGAACCGACAAGGGGGGAGGCAATCTTGGATCTGGTCCTGTGTAATGAAGCAGGATTAATTAAAAATGTCATAGTTAGGGACTCGTTGGGAACAAGTGACCACAATATGGTCGATTTCCATATTCAAATAGAAGGGGAGCAGGTTGAAACTCAGGCTAGGGTGCTTAGTCTAAATAAGGGGGATTATGAAGGTATGAGGAATGAGCTGATCAAAGTTGACTGGGATAGCAGACTCAAGAATAAGACGGTACATGAGCAGTGGTGTACGTTTAAGGGTCTACTGTATAACCTTCAAGAAAAATTTATTCCTATGAAGAAAAAAAGGGGTAAGGGTAAGAACAGTCAGCCATGGCTCAGTAAAACCATAAAGGATAGTATTCGGCTGAAGGCAAGGGCATATAAGGTAGCCAGAGATAGTGGGAGGGTAGAGGATTGGGAAGCATTTAAAGGTCAGCAAAAAATAACTAAGAGATTAATTAAGACGGGGAAAATAGACTATGAAAGGAAATTAGCAAACAACATAAAAACTAATAGTAAGAGTTTTTATAGCTATATAAAAAGAAAAAGGGTGGCTAAGGTGAACGTTGGTCCATTGGAGGGTGAGACTGGAGAGTTGTTGGTGGGGAACATGGAAATGGCAAAGGCATTAAACGAGTATTTTGTATCAGTCTTCACCATAGAAGACATAAAAAATATTCCAACGCTGGATAAACAGGGGGTGGTAGAAATGGAGGAGCTAAATACTATTAAGATCACGAAGGAGGTGGTATTAGGGAAATTAATGAGACTGAAGGAGGATAAATCCCCTGGGCCTGATGGATTACATCCAAGGGTCTTGAGGGAGATAGCGGTGGGGATTGTGGATGCATTGGTGATAATTTTCCAAAACTCCCTGGAGGCAGGAACGGTCCCAGTGGATTGGAAAATGGCCAATGTAACACCTATATTTAAAAAAGGAAGTAAACAGAAGGCGGGTAACTATAGACGGGTTAGTCTAACATCGGTGGTGGGTAAAATGTTAGAGACAATTATTAAAGAAACACTAACGGGGCACTTGGATAAACATGACTTCATCGGACAGAACCAGCATGGTTTTGTGAAGGGGAAGTCCTGTTTAACGAATCTGCTCGAATTCTTTGAGGAAGTAACAACCCGGGTGGATAAAGGGGAACCGGTGGATGTGGTATACTTGGACTTCCAAAAGGCTTTTGACAAGGTGCCACATAAGAGACTATTGCTAAAAATAAAAAATTATGGGATTGGGGGTAATATATTAGCATGGGTAGAGGATTGGCTAACAAATAGGAAGCAGAGAGTGGGGATAAATGGTTCATACTCGGGATGGCAACCGGTAACTAGCGGGGTTCCGCAAGGGTCGGTGCTGGGACCCCAGTTGTTCACAATTTATATAAATGATTTGGAGGAGGGAACCAAGTGTAATATATCAAAATTTGCGGACGATACAAAAATGGGAGGAAAAGTAGGGGATGAGGAGGATAGGAAGAGTCTGCAAAAGGATATAGATAAGCTAGGTGAGTGGGCAACAACTTGGCAGATGAAGTTTAATACTAATAAATGTGAAGTCATTCACTTTGGGAAAAAAAATGATAGGGCAAGTTATTTTCTAAATGAGGAGGAGCTGCGTTGTAATGCAACGCAAAGGGATCTAGGGGTATTAGTACATGAATCACTAAAAGTTAGTATGCAGGTGCAGCAAGCAATCAGGAAGGCCAATGGAGTTTTGGCCTTTATTGCTAGGGGGATTGAGTATAAAAACACGGAGGTCTTGCTGCAGCTGTACACAGTATTAGTGAGACCACATTTGGAATACTGTGTACAGTTCTGGGGTCCATACTTAAGAAAGGATGTACTAGCCCTGGAGGCAGTGCAGCGAAGGTTTACAAGATTAATTCCTGCAATGAGGGGATTGACATATGAGGAAAGGTTAAGTAGGCTGGAACTCTACTCTTTGGAGTTTAGAAGAATGAGAGGCGATCTCATTGAAACATATAAGATCGTGAGGGGCCTTGATCGGGTGGATGCACCGAGGATGTTCCCAATGATCGGGGAAACTAGAACTAGGGGACATAGTTGCAGAATAAGGGGGGGCTCTTTTAAAACGGAGATGAGGAAGAACTTCTTCACCCAGAGGGTGGTTAATTTATGGAATTCACTGCCCCAGGGAGCAGTGGAAGCAGAAACTTTAAATATATTTAAGACTGAAATAGATGGTTTTTTAGCTGCCAAGGGGATAAGGGGCTACGGGGAGAGGGCAGGGATATGGACCTAGGTATGGTTAGTATAGTAAGACCTGAGTGATCTCCTGGACAAGTGTCGATCGCCTGGATTGGGGTCGGAGAGGAATTTCCCGGATTTTTTTCCCGAATTGGACCTGGGTTTTTATCCGGTTTTTTGCCTCTCCCAGGAGATCACGAGGTTTTTGGGGTGGAAAGGGGTGATAGCGGTATAAAGGGGAGGGTAGTGTCTTGTGTTCTGTGTCTTGTGTCTACTGTTTGTGGGTAAGTGTGTCTGTTTAGTGTTCAGCCATGAGCGAATGGCGGTGCGGGCTCGACGGACCTGGTGGTCTACTCTCGCACCTACTTTCTATGTTTCTATGTTGGAGGACCTCCTTCCTCTTCTTCCCGACGTCATTTGTGCCTATGTGCACAACTACTGCTGGCTGTTCACCTTCTCTCGCGAGGATGTTCTAAATTTGGTTTGTGACATCCTGAACCCTGGCATCAGGGAGGCAACAGACCATCCTCGCTTCTCGTCTGCCACAACAGAATCTCCTGTCTGCTCCTCGGACAATGGAGTCACCCACCACTATGGCTCTGCCTGATGTTGGTCTCGCCGGTCGAGTCCCATCTCCAGGTTTGGATCCACCGACGTGTCCGTCGCTCGGACTGGAGACCTCGTCTCCCCCTCACAGTTCCCAAGAGGGCGTACCTGTTTTCATTAGGCACAGCCACCTGGGTCTCCTGCACTCCACGGTTACCACCCTTTCTCTGAGTCACACACCTTCGTTCTTCCCGTATCCTCAGCGTGACAACCTCACTGTAGGTCCCGTTCAGGAAACTCTCGTTTTCACGGATGTCCCTGAGGTCATCCAGCTGCTTCTCCAGTGCCCCAACACGGTGCTTCAGGAGCTGAAGCTGGACACACTTGCCACAGTTGTAGCAGCCAGAGGCTCCATCCGTGTCCCTGGGCTCCCAAATTCTGCAAGCGTCTATTTATAAGTCTAGGTATAAGTCACACCTATTTCTCCCCTTCCGTTCTCCCTACATTCCTTCCTCTAGCTTCACAATTCACAACTCTTCAATCCGTTTGTCTCACACCTTCTGTCTTTTCATCTCTGACCTCTGTCAAACCATCTGCCCCATACCTGTATCCAACCTTCAAAAATTCCCATACTTGAATCCACGTATTACTTGCCTGGTTGTGTCCTGGCCCTTCTCTCTATCAGCTTTCTCCCGCCCTCCCATCCCCCTCCCCTACAATTAGTCTGAAGAAGGGTCCCAACCCAAAATGTAACCTAGAATGTACTTAAATAGGCTAATCTGCTGAGTTACTCCAGCATGATGTGTCTTTCTTTCTTCAAAATATAACACTAGTTTTGTATATCTGGCTTCAGTTAAAAAAGATTGCAAGTGCCAAATGCAAAACTAACATTGGATTAAATAGTCAAAGCAGTAATTTATTCAAAACGCAGGCCATTGTTCAACCAAACTTGGATGAACAGGCTGGAATTTAATCTAAACTATTCAGATACAATTCAAATTTTGTACAAAATGACTATACAATATTTATACATATACTGACTTTAAACATTTTGCATCAATAACAGATCAAGTAACGTTTACAGGATAGGGAATAACTTCTCTTTTGTGCTATTTTTTTCCTACCATGAGATTAAAGGAATCACATTTATTCTAGCATGTTGCTTTCAAGTATTCATTAACGTTTTCCAGAAGTAGCACGTGCACAAGAAACCTCAACTTGACTCTTTGTCAGGAAGGGCAGTAGTTTGGCAGCTTAATTTCAAAGCCATCTCTTTGATTCTTTTGTAAGCCCAGCAAGTGCTTCAATTCATGCTCTGCTTCTTATCAAGTCAGTACAGGTTTTTTTTTTATCTTTGGCACTTATCAAATATTTCCTTTCGCAACTGTTCTTACAGCTCAATTTAACTTTAATTCATTGAACACATGAGAGATTTGCAGTATCTTGCAAGGCCAGAAGACTGATGAACACGAAAGTAATTGTTTGTATTCTTCAAGACTGGTAACTTGAGTATTGTATAAAATATATATTAAAAAAGCATTATATAAAACATAGGTTGCACAGAACAGTTTATAGTACCAAAGTAAATCAAGGTTAATTAGATTAAGCCAAAATTTAAATCCAATACTGCTTGAATGCTGCAACTTTTGCTTTGCTTACATGCAAGTATCAATTCTGGAGAAATATAACTCTGATGGGATTTTGTGCTGGCAATAAGCTCCTTGTATATTTTGGTTTCTTCAGTTACAGGGATGTGTTTCCAGCTTCTGTAATCACCATTCATGAATTATGCACAATGTAATCACATTTCCAAAATCTGTAAGTCCTTCAAGAGTCTTTTTTTGTGAACTGCTACAGAGCAATACACACCTTCCAGTCTAATGTGTATATATTTTGTAAAATATGATGGTTAAAGTAGGAAAATTGTGTTGGACTGCAGAACTAAAGACTTGTAAAACCATTTACATTACACTATCAAGACACATCTTTAATTCCAATGTAATTAATCTTCTCTCCAATGCTAACTGTCCTATTACATGCCATGGATTATTACAACAGATACATTTAGAAGTCAAAATGAAGTAGCTTGCTTTTATAGAACACTTTACAAAGCTATTCATTGACCAATGCATTTGACTCTCGCTTCTCTTTCTCACTGGAGCCTACTGTTCTAAAAATATGTCAATTTTCATCAGACCTTTAAGCAGCTTTTTCACGGGGCGACTTGACGCAAGAGTTAACCAAAGTTTAACATCGTGGGAACCTCGTGCGATAACAGTACGGCATTCGTGGACCACCGTGGACCACCGTGGCGCTAACGGCAGGTAATCGTGTAACTTGGTGACTCGGGAGAAAATTCAAGCAAGCTTGAATTTCTCCAAGAGTGACTTGTACACTTGTGGTTGAGCATTGCAACTTTATATGAACGTAGTGGCCAGTGCGATATCCGTGCGATATCCGTAATAACTCTTGCGGTTACCGTGGGAACTCCTGCGAATGGTAAACCCGGAAGGGGAGGGGGGGGGGGGGGTGAGAGGGGTGAGGGGAGGGCTGAAAGAGGTGCGAGTCTAGATGGGCCGCAGTGGGGTGGGGTGGGGTGAGGTGCGGGCGAGGGAAGGGTAAGAAATGGGAGGAGAGAGAGGTTGTTAGAGGTTACCTTGTGGCTAGCATCCGGCCATCCATGAGAGATGATGGTGTGGCTTTAGAAACATAGAAAACAGGTGCAGGAGTAGACCATTTGGCCCTCCGAGCCAGCAGCGCCATTCACTATGATCATGGCTGATCACCCAAAACCAGTACCCCATCCTGCCTTCTCCCCATCTCCCCTGATTCCTTTAGCCCTGAGAGCGAAATCTAACTCTCCCTGATAGGAGTAGAATGAGGCCATTCGGCCTATCAAGTCTACGCCATTCAATCATGGCTAATCTATCTCTCCCTCATACCCCATTCTCCTGCCTTCTCCCCATAACCTGTGACACCCGCACTAATCTCTGGGTTAGGCAGCAACTCCACTATTGTGCCGCTGCGCCGTTCCAAAATTCCCTGTCTGCGTGTGTTTTAATATCCCAGCCCAGCTTTAAATCTGGGAATGGGAAGGGTGATTTTACAGAAAATAGAACAATACAGGAGGGCACCAGTAAATGGTCAATTAGGGGAGGGCACCAGTAAATGGTGAATTTGGGGAGCGCACCAGTAAATGGTCAATTAGGGGAGGGCACCAGTAAATGATGAATTTGGGGAACGCACCAGTAAATGGGGAATTAGAGGAGCGCTCCAGTAAATGAGGAATTAGGGGAGCGCACCAGTAAATGGGGAATTGGGGGAGTAAATGGGGAATTAGGACAGCAGCAGTGATAGGCATTGATTGTGTTATGTTATGCACGGATATTACACTGGTGTGAACTTGTATAATACGTTGTGCAGCAAAACTGGACCATGAGTTTAAGATCAAAGATTTGCATGCAAATTGATATGACTGATAGACACAAAATGGACCCTTCTCCAGAGATGCTGCCTGTCCCACTGAGGTACTCCAGCTTTTT
The DNA here is from genome assembly GCF_010909765.2 of Amblyraja radiata. Classification (NCBI taxonomy): domain Eukaryota; kingdom Metazoa; phylum Chordata; class Chondrichthyes; order Rajiformes; family Rajidae; genus Amblyraja; species Amblyraja radiata. Next base: position 78,430,338 of record NC_045961.1, on the reverse strand, counting down.
GTGTCAATCTTCGACAGATTGGGTTTGCTGTAAATGTCTGTATGTTAATATGTGTGTCTTTTCCTCTTGGGCACTACTTTGTTTCTGTTGGTGGCTCCACATTTTATGATAGCCTGAAGTGTGATAAAGCTTTTACCTCAGCAGTTTGATTGTCAGTGCTTGTTTACCTCATAGTTAAATAAATATATTTTTTACTATCAGCTTTATGTCTGCAATTCTTCATTAACACATCACTACAAGATGAATGTCTCTAATGTTATAATCCCTCTCATGCTGAAAAAAAAATAGTTGAAGGGAGGTGATATAATCACATTTTCATTAAGTTTCATTTTTGAGTGTTCAGGTCCATCAATTGTTGAGCTATTTAAACGTTTGAAAGTTTCACCTCTCGGTAGAAAATAAAATAAGCCAATCAGCACGGTAAATGTGAGACAAAGTCTTTATTCCTATTTGACAATATAAAAAGACGACTTCTTGCACATATTGAGAGAAGGTGCATCACACCAAACATTAGTGTATAAAAGGGCCTCGCAAACACGAAAATCAACAAATGAGGCACGCTAGATTATTTTAAACCCATTATATTCATTAACCTCCGCAACAAGCCTAAACTCAGGCATTAAAAGGGACAATGCAATGTGCTAAATGGCAGGTTTTGCAGACGAACATCTTATAGGAAGCACTTTTCAGAGGACAACACTAGAAAGTCAGCTTATTTGCTATGCATTTCTGCTAACATGCAGTAGTGTTCCTGTGGTCGGCTACCCATCAATATAGCTGTCCTGCCACGGCACATTCCCCAATTGTGAATTGTAGTAAGCGCAGAGATGGCCTCTTTGCTCTTTCACACCCAGTGAGACTTCCTCTTAATTCTCTTTTTAATTAATCTCTCCCTTCTGCCTTCACGCAAGCGTCCTCGATGCACATAGTGGGCTGCTGCATACAGCGCGTCAATGAAAAAAAACCACCATCCTGTACTCGAAACTACTTAGTATAGGCATGTCTCCAAATGAGCCAATTCAACCAAGGGAGGATATTTATAGTGTGTGAAAAAAAAAGTGACATCATTTGTGCCACGTGTAATTCACAATGTTCATTCAAGATTTAACGGGAAAGCTCGGGAGACGGACAAGTCACTCGCACAAATAACGGAAATGCCGAGTACCGTGGGAACTCTTTATCTACACCACGTTATATCGTGTGATATCCTGCTTGACCACGACCACTTCACTCTGGTTACATCTTGCGTCAAGTCGCCCCGTGAAAAAGCGCCATTAATGTTTCCTTCCAAGTATTCCAAAAGACCTTAGTGTCAATCTTTGAAGTGCAGTCAGGCATTACTACGTTGCTACATTTTCTATATACTGATGGTAATGCAGGAAATATAGCTATTTTGAATGTGGCAAGCTCTCACAAACAACAATCCAGCATTGACTGAATGATTAGGTATTTTGACTGATGGGTGGATGTTCAGTCTGAAGAAGGGTCTCGACCTGAAACGTCACCCATTCCTTCTCTCCAGAGATGCTGCCTGTCTCGCTGAGTTGCTCCAGCTTTTTGTGTCTATCTTCTGTTGTTAAGGGGCAGCAGGCCTAATGCATTAGCATTTTCTTAAATTACTGGTACAATTTTTCCCCACTAACTTAAAAGAACACTCAGGGATGCTCTTGATCTCTGGTGCTGTCTGGGTGAAGTTTACACTTTGCTGTATTAAATACCTTTCAAATTATAGTCACAGTGATAGAATATGGAGACAGATCTATTGGTCAAATCGGCCACACAAAGGAGCATCAGTGTTTAGGGGGTTGAATGTCATCAATAAGAGGCAGCTGTGGCTCTGTACGAATGCCCCGGTATAATTTGTAAGCACTGGGACTTCCCACAATAGAAAGAGTCATGTCGCTTTCTCCTGGTTTTTCCCAATAGTTCTATGAATAATTATCTTTCATGCACCATTTCATAAGGCAATAAGGCTGTCAAAAGTTACAGGGAGAAGGCAGGTGTTGGGATTGAGAGGGAAAGATAGACCACCCATTATTGAATGGCAGAATAGACTTGATGGGCTGAATGGCCTAATTCTGCTCCTATGTCTTGTCAACATATGGATAGGATTGTTAAAATCTCGAAGAAGGGACCAACAATATTTAACTTTGTCTGTGCCTTGTGGTGACTCTTTTGTGTACCGTGTTTGCAAAAACAAAGAATTTCACTGTACCTCATGGTACATGTGACAATAAATTATCTATCTATCAGACTGTGCCTGGAGTTTATATATTTCTCCATGTTCCATATGGGTTTTTTTGGGTGCTACGGTTTCCTCCCACATCCCAAATACATGCAGGCCTATAGATTAACTGGCCATTGATAATAGCTCAAAATTAGTGGGTTAGTGAAATAAACTTGAGTAAAATGGGATAAGTACAGGATGAAGGTAAATAATTGTTTGATTTGGTCCCTTTCGACCAGTAGATTTGTTTCCATATTCTATCACTTTGTGACTATAATTTGAAATATATTTAAGACAGCAAAATTTAAACGCCACACAGACAGCACCAGAGGGCAGGATCAAATCTAATGTTGTAAGGTAGCAGCACTAATTGGTGTGTCACCATGCCAATGTTAATTGTTAATGTTATTGAATATTAACCAACCCCAGTGATGTCAAATCTTTAGTACAAACCAATTCTTGTCCCATCAAAGCTAAATACTGTAGGTGCAAGAAAATGAACATATAAAGTAAACAAAATGCTGAAAATACTCAATGGGTCAGGCTGCATTCAATGGAGGGAGTTCGTGTTTTAGGTCGAGCATTCATCAGGAACGGTAGAAGGCCATTAATCCTAAATATAAGAACACAGACTTGCAGGATGAGGCCATTGAGCTTGCTCCACCATTTCACAAGTCTGTGCCTGATTCTGGGTCCCAAGTCCACTTTCCCAGATAATCCCCATATTCCAATTACCCCAAATTCCAAAAGATCTATTTATTTTGACATTGAATATTGACCAATGTGCAATCACAGCACCATGTGGAAAAGAATACCAAGGATTCGCAATTCTCACAGAGAAGGAATTTTTCCTCAGCTCAGTGCTAAATATCCAACATCTTATCCGGAAACCATGCCACATAACCCTATCAGTCCAGACAGGGGAAGTCATCTTCCATTGACAGGCACGTCAAAATGTTTCTTCCTCCACAGATGCTGCCTGACTTGGTGAGCATTTCCATCACATTTTGTTGATATTTTTGTACCTCTAACCTTACCTGTGTATGCAAATTGGACAAGATCCCATAGTGCACTGGGGTCTATGCCCTCCATTTTGATTTCTTCTTGTTTGGCTTCACAAACATCACTTGTAAACATGGCAGCAAAGTAGTCTGAAACAGCACTGAGGACGAGTCTGTAGAAACAAGAAAAACAAGGATTGAGTTTAATTAATTCCTTTTAATTAGTTGAGTTGTTGACTGAAAGAATCCACTCAAAACAAAACAAAGGCACAACTCGTGAGCTATGATTGTTTTTTAAGATAATTTAAGTGCTAGCAAGAAATACATTGGCTGGAAAGGAAGTTAATAAATTTGTATATCTACAGTGTTAAACATTGAGCATTATTTATTTAATGTATTCAAAATGAAGGCCTGAAATTATATTGCATTGAACTTTTATTTACTTAAAGTCAATTTAAATACATTTTGGGGTTAAACTATATCAATCATGAAATTCAACAAACAAATTTCAGCAACAAGCAATTTTTATGCCTGAATTAGTGTCATTCTGCTGCATTAAGGCCACACTGGGTGACAATCCTGCCCTCTGGTGCTGCCTGCGTGGAGTTTGCATGTTCTCCTGTGACCCTGTGAATTGAATTGAATTTATTTGTCATTCAAAAAAGAAAATGTTAACGAAATGTTGTTACCATACAGTCATAACAATAAAAAGCAAACAAAACACAATTATGCAAAAGTAACATAAACATCCATCACAGTGATTCTCCTCCAGGCACTTCCTCACTGTGATGGAAGGTTAAAAAATGTCTTATCTCGTTCTTGCTTCTTCTCCCCCGATCAGGCAGTAAAACGGCTGCGTCGAAGCAATTGAGGCAGCTGATATTGAAGATATCGGGCAATTGAACATCCTGCTGCCGACCACGGCAGGCGATGAAAGGTCCTGCGAACGGGTCGATTCAAGCCTTGCGCTTCTGGGCGGACGAAGTTGCTGCGGCTGGAGTTCCTGAAAAGTTGGTCACCAACCAGGGACCTGCGAGCTAGCAATGTTACAGACCAAAGGACAAATGGCCAAAGCCTCCGAAAGTCGAGTTACAGCCACAATCGCAGCACCACCACAGCCTCCGAAATTCACCCAGCTCCACGAGTCCAAAGGCTCTGTGACCGGAGCCCTCAAGGTCGATCCCTGCTGGAGGTCGCCCAGCTCCTCGATGTTAGGCCGCAACGCGAAGAGGGATACAACATGGAAACATAGTTGCATCTCCGTTGAAGAAAGAGATTTAAAAAAGTTTCCCCACCCACTCCCACCAACCCCTACATAATACATGACTAAAAATAGACTATTACATACATCTAACATTAACGATAAGACAAAGCAGGGAGAGAGACAGACAGACTGCAGGCGAGTTGCAGACGCAGACGCACCACCACCACAGAACTGTTGAGTTGCCTCGGGGTTCTCTATTTTCTTCCCACAAAGTAAAAATGCATTGGTGGTAGGTTAATTGGCTACTGCCCCTGGTATGTAGCCGAATGGTATAATCAGGAGGAGGGGGGTAGTTATAGAGCGGAATATAAGGAGAATATAATGGTTTTGGGTAGAATCAGTGTAAAAATGGGTATTTGATGGGTGACAGGGTCAGTGGGGCAAAGGACAGGTTGCCATGTTATATCTCTCTAGGACTCCATGACACAAGTCCTCTGTGCAACACTCACTATGGAGTATTACAGGAGACTTTGATCATTCTGTCCTGTTCGTGGGCACTCCTGGAAAAAATGTCGTTAAAGGTACATTGCTGAGTTGCACAACTTCCTGACCTCTGCCCCCTGCCTGCTGACCCACCCTTCTTCTTCCCTGATGGTCAGTTAATTTCCCAGCTCTCCTAATTTCCCTCTTTGTTGTTTACAGGGTACTGCCCTACTTCCCTCCACCTCTCAGATCAATCCAGATTAAACCAGTGGCCAACTTCCTGAGCCCCTGATCTCAGAGATCGAGATCAAGTAGAACACTTTCCTTCAAGTAAGCAGAAAATGGTGGATTGAGACTGGAGCTTCAGAGAGGCAATAATAGCAAGATAATTTTTACACTCACTATTCTTTCATCTATGGACATGTATTCACCTTCTCACTCTCTATACTGCTCCCATTCACTCGAGGACCAGGCTACTGTTGTTTACAACTTATCTCCACGGTTTTACCATCCTGGCTTTACTCTATCAGAGACAACAGTGGGTCTGGCAACATCTTTGATAGACAAAGAATAGTTGATTTTCATTTCGAGACCCTGCATGAGAACTTCCTTTCATCTCCTTCCCACTACTGATGAAACATCTTTGACTTAAAACATTGACTGTTTTGCTTCTGACAGATGTGGTCTGACCAGCACATTGTTTCTAACACTTAATATTTGTTATTTTAGATTTCCATTGTCTGCAATTTTTTTTTCATATGTGGTGATTTTTCCACCATATAGGGCCATTATGCCGATAGGCTTTATACCAATTCCAATAAACCAAACTCCTCAGTCATTCTCCCCTGTGCTTTCCCAATAGCTCTGCAAATTATTCACTTTCATGTGCCATTTCATACCCATTTGAAGGCAACAACTCTATTTCAATCACCCTTATGGGCACTGAATTCCAGATCGCATCTCCATTCCTCTTGCCTCATCTATGTATTTTCAGGTTATATCTTTAAATTCCTGCTCCTTGTCTTTGAACTGTCACTAAACAAAACTGTCTCTCTCTACTTATTCCACCTGGCTGCACATTGGTGTGTTGTTATCAAATCTCCTCTCAACCCTAATCTGAAATTTTGGTTCAGATATACGTACGTGAGCATGTACACAAGTAGTTAGTAGCACATTGGACTTGCTGTTTGGAACTGATGGATATGCTGTAATGGGATTAAAATGTTCCAGAGTGGATTAGAGAAATGATGCAATTTGGAAATTTTCATTATGGTTATTGGTATAATTTAAAATTATTGTCTCTTGTATTTAGATACAGTGAGGTTGTTTTACTTGCTATCTGGGCAGAGCATACCATGCATAGGTGCAATCATACTGCACATGAGCATAATCATACCATACATGAGAAATTCTGCATGTAAGAATGTCATTGTTCTATCTGGGACATATGACAATAAAACACTCTTACTCTTGAGTACAATCAAATCACTTATGAGTATGCTAGGTAGAATAAAAAGGGAAATTAAACAGAATATAGAATATAGTGTTACAGTTACAGATAAAATGTAGATAGAATTGCAATGGACAACATGGGGTAGATTGGAGAATTAGGAATGCTTCGTTAACATACTGTCTTTGATAAAGTAATGCAATTTTCTCCAAGTCATGATAACAAACACTTGCAGGGTATTCCCAGGTAAATAGGGTAGTAAATGCAACATGCTAATCGTCATGAGTATAAGATTGAGAGTTATCACATTACACCTTTAATGGTCAAGCCACAATTGAATCATTGTGTATAGTTTTTTAGTGTTCATCACACTACCCAAGAATGTGTTAGCATTGGATAGCGTGTAGAAGAGATGCACCAAGATTTTGCCTGGGATGCAGGGCTGCAGTTATGACAGATTAGATAGGTTGGGTTTATCCTATTCATTGAGAGAATGTCATTGTCCTATCTGGGACACATAACAATAAACTCACTTGAACTTGAACTCCGTGGAATGTAGGGGGCAGAGGTGTGACCTTATAGAAATTTACAAAATTATCAGGTATATAAATCAGGTAGATTGTCAGAGTCTTTTCCCCAGAGTGGGGAGAGTCTAAAATTAGAAGACATAGGTTTAAGGTGAGAGGGGAGAAATTTAAAGGAGATCTGAGGTCCTAGTTTTTTGTATGGAATGATCTGCAGGTGCTTTGGTGAAGAGGTATTGAATCGGAAAGGCGTGAGAAATATGGCCTAAAGCAGGAAAGTAGGATTAGCATAGATAGGCATCGTGATTTAAATTGAACACTGGGCAATGATCAATCAATGTCCTCAATTACTGTTCTTATGACAGAAGAACGGTTACTGATGAAGCTGCTGCAGAGGTTGGGCTTAGGACATAACCCTGAGGAAGTCCTGCATCGGTATCTTCAGGAAGTTACGAACGATCTCAAACAATCACAACCATCTTCCTTTGCATGAAGTATGGTTTCAGTACCTGGAGACTGTTTCATTTGATGTCCATTGTTGCCAGTTTGCTCTGGATGCCTTGCAGCCACACACATGAGCTGCATTGATGCCAAAGCAGTCACAATCACCTCAACTCTGGAATTCAGCTCTTTGGTTCACGTTTTGCAGGAATTTTAATGACACTTCAAAGACAAGGAGCAGGAATTTAAACAATTTAAGGAATTTAATTAATATTTAAAAAATAATGTTTAATTCAATTTTGTAACAAAATTGCTCTTTTTGAGTCTCCCTGTTGTATTTATCACAGCACTCAGACGGATGAATGCTTACATTAGGTGATTTTATCACAATTAATGTTAAGCCCCTGTCCCATTTTCCCGAGTTTTCCCCTTGATTCAAACTCGGAGATGCCAGCCGTAGGGTACTCGGGAGAATTTGTGAGTAACTCGGGAAGGTGGGACAGGGGCTTAACATTAATCTTGATAAAATCACCTAATGTAAGCATTCATCCCTCTGATTGCTATCATAAATACAACAGCGAGACTCAAAAAGAGCAATTTTGTTACAAAATTGAATTAAACATTATTTTTTCAACATGCTGAAAAATATATCCCGATTTACCTGATGCCCCGAATACCTACGGCTGGCATTACGAGCCGCTACGAAATATCTACGGACTCGCTATGGACATTCCCCGAGTTTGAATCAAGGGGAAAACTCAGGAGAATTCGTGAGTAACTCGGGAAAGTGGGACAGGGGGCTTTACTTTTCAATAGAACTGTGCTCCACTGTGCTTTTCCAACTGGTCACCAGCTGAAACGACTTTAGGTAATTACTAATCACTCACAATAGTTGAAAACAAGCCATTAGCCAATTTCATACCATTCAACATCAGAATCCCTGAGTCACATCCACAAAATGGACTGTAGCAATTCACCTAGGCTGCTCTGATTCTGCTGCACTGCATTGATGGTCAAATGTTACACGGTTAACTTTACAATAAATTTAAATTCCAGATACCAAGGACAAAATATACAAAGTCAGATAAAAAAAAGAAGTGAATGATCCTTTTGCATTTCTGCCTACTTCATTCAAAACTTAGAGTCATGTTCAAGTAAATAAAGGAAGGAATAAAACTATTGCCTCGGTTTAAGACTGGACAATGTGTTATTCACTCCAGTGAACAGAATCATCTTTCTCAAGATCTCTAAAAGGCAATCCGCCCCAAAAGTGTCAATGCTCAAAAGATGACAAGCAGATACTAGACTGGATATAAACCTTTGCACCTTGAGTTTTAATCTACTTGAACCATGTTGTTGGATCAAATAACAGTAAGGCTTGGAGGCTGACAATGTTATTAGTTTGACTTCTCTGAAAAGCCAGAAGGAAAATGTGACTGTTTGCTCTTGTCACAATTTCACATCAGATGAACATATTGATTGACCTCTAAAAATCTCTGATGCTTTTAAAAAGGTCACGGAGAAGTAATTTGGCACAAAGGTCAGAGGTGGATCATTTTCACTGCTGTGATGCACACATATAAAACTAAATCAAGAGCCCTGCTTAATGCCTCAGCCTTCAAAATGGGATTGTGAAGAGGAGTAATGATGAACTTATTTTGTATGTGTTATTCAAGACTAACCTCCTAGAAGTGAATTAATTGAAAGTCTCCAGGAAGCATTTACTTTGCCCAGTAGGGAATTTTAAGTGAGGCCATCCACCAAAGTCTCCACTGGGGGATATATAGTAAGTGACAAATGCAAAATGTTCTTGCACAGTGTCAGAAGAGGTTGAATCACTTTAACAGGTCAAGCAAAGTACTTTGACTTCCTTTTACGTGGTGTGAAAGTGCTCAAATTACTTCTAACATAATCCATTTAACACTCCCAGCGAGAGTTCCCTAACTAACAGCCTTACGGACATTGACCTCACTAAAAGTCTCACACATTTGATGCATTGGTCGGTGGACACACATTGGTCGGTGGGGGCGCTGCGAGTCGACTGCCCCGCCAGCAGCGTTTTCGTTATTTTTACTTTTTATTCGTTTTTTGTGTCTAATGTTAATTTAGGTGTCTCTTGGTGTGTCGTGTGTGGGGGGTGGTGGGGGGGAAAAAGGGGGGAACCGCTTTCGGTCGCTTCCTCGACGGAGAGGCGACTTTTTCCATGTCGCCTCCCTCGCGGCCTAACAGCATGGATTAGAGTGTCCTTTCCCGGAGTTGGGCCCGGAGCATCAGCAGCAGGTGCAGCGTGGACTTTTCCATCACGGAGCGGGTGAACCCTTGCCGGGGTCGCCAGAGAGGAGTGCTCCAATCGCTGGCTTGGTGACTTTGGCACCATGGGGCTGTGGTCTGCGGCGCTTTTAGCCATGGGCGTGGCATGGACTTACCATTCGGAGCCTGGGATCCCTAGCCGGGGATGACCAGAGAAGACCTCCGACCGCCGGCCTGCAGCCTATAGCATCCTGAAGCCACGGTATCCGGTAGGAAAGTGTCCATTCGGGACCTCCAAGCAATGGGCAAATTAATGGAAAGGATACTTAGAGATAATATATATAATCATCTGGATAAACAGGGTCTGATTAGGAACAGTCAAGATGGATTTGAGCCTGGAAGGTCATGTTTGACTAATCTTCTTGAATTTTTTGAAGCGGTTACTAGGGAAATTGATTAGGGTAAAGCGGTGGATGGTGTCTATATGGACTTCAGTAAAGACTTTGACAAGGTTCCACATGGAAGGTTGGTTAAGAAGGTTCAATTGTTGGGTATTAATGGTGGAGTACTAAGATGGATTCAACAGTGGCTGAATGGGAGATACCAGAGAGTAATGGTGGGTGGCTGTTTTTCAGGTTGGAGGCCAGTGACTAGTGGGGTGCCTCAGGGATCTGTGTTGGGTCCACTGTTGTTTGTCAAATACATCAATGATCTGGATGATGGTGTGGTAAATTGGATTAGAAAGTTTGCAGATGACACTAAGATAGGTGGTGTTGTGGATAATTAAGTAGATTTTCAAGGTCTACTGAGAGGCTTAGGCCATTTTAAAGAGTGGGCTGAAAGATGGCAGATGGAGTTTAATGCTGATAAGTGTGAGGTGCTACATCTACAACAGAGACACTTACGTAAGAATGCTGTTCATCGATTACAGCTCAGCATTCAACACCATTATACCATCAAAACTGATCACCAAACTCGGTAACCTGGGCATCGACCCCTCCCTCTGCAACTGGATACTGGACTTTCTAACCAACAGACCCCAGTCTGTTAGGTTAGACAAGCACACCTCTTCAACCCTCACCCTGAACACCGGCGTTCCACAGGGCTGTGTGCTGAGCCCCCTCCTCTACTCCCTCTTCACCTATGACTGCACACCTGTACATGGTACTAACACCATCATCAAGTATGCAGATGATACAACGGTGATTGGCCTCATCAGCAACAACGATGAGTCGGCCTACAGGGAGGAGGTCCAGCACTTAGCAGCATGGTGCGCTGACAACAACCTGGCCCTTAACTCCAAGAAGACCAAGGAGCTCATTGTAGACTTCAGGAAGTCCAGGGGCGGCACGCACACCCCCATCCACATTAACGGGACGGAGGTGGAACGTGTTTCTAGCTTCAGGTTCCTGGGAGTCAACATCTCCGATGACCTCTCTTGGACCCACAATACCTCAACTCTGATCAAGAAGGCTCACCAGCGTCTCTTCTTCCTGAGGAGACTGAAGAAGGTCCATCTGTCTCCTCAGATCCTGGTGAACTTCTACCGCTGCACCATCGAGAGCATCCTTACCAACTGCATCACAGTATGGTATGGCAACTGCTCTGTCTCCGACCGGAAGGCATTGCAGAGGGTGGTGAAAATTGCCCAACGCATCACCGGTTCCTCGCTCCCCTCCATTGAGTCTGTCCAAAGCAAGCGTTGTCTGCGGAGGCCGCTCAGCATCGCCAAGGACTGCTCTCACCCCAACCATGGACTGTTTACCCTCCTACCATCCGGGAAGCGCTACAGGTCTCTCCGTTGCCGAACCAGCAGGTCCAGGAACAGCTTCTTCCCGGCGGCTGTCACTCTACTCAACAACGTACCTCGGTGACTGCCAATCACCCTCCCACCCCCCGGACACTTATTATCACTTATTATTATTTATTCAAATCATTTGCTATGTCGCTCTTCCAGGGAGATGCTAAATGCATTTTGTTGTCTCTGTACTGTACACTGACAATGACAATTAAAATTGAATCTGAATCGGAATCTGAATCTTGGCAGGACAAATCAAAATAGGATGTACATGGTAAATGGTAGTGAATTGAGGAATGCAGTTGAACAGAGGGATCTAGGAATAACTGTGCATAGTTCCCTGAAGGTGGAATCTCATGTAGATAGGGTGGTAAAGAAAGCTTTTGGTGTACTGGCCTTTATAAATCAGAGCATTGAGTATAGAAGTTGGGATGTAATGTTAAAATTATACAGGCATTGGTGAGGCCAATTCTGGAGTATGGTGTACAATTTTGGTCGCCAAATTATAGGAAAGATGTCATCAAAATAGAGAGAGTACAGAGGAGATTTACTAGAATGTTGCCTGGGTTTCAGCATCTAAGTTACAGAGAAAGGTTGAACAAGTTAGATCGTTATTCTTTGGAGTGCAGAAGGTTAAGGGGGGACTTGATAGAGGTCTTTAAAATTATGAGAGGGATAGACAGAGTTGACGTGGATAAGTTTTTTCATTGAGAGTAGGGAAGATTCAAACAAGAGGACATGATTTGAGAATTAAGGGACATAAATTTAGGGGTAGCATGAGGGGGAACTTCTTTACTCAGAGAGTGGTAGCTGTGTGGAATGAGCTTCCATTGGAAGTGGTGGAGGCAGGTTCGATTTTATCATTTAAAAATAAATTGGATAGGTATATGGACGGGAAAGGAATGGAGGGTTATGGTCTGAGTGCAGGTAGAGGGGACTAGGTGAGAGAGTAAGTGTTCGGCACGGACTAGAAGGGCCGAGATGGCCTGTTTCCGTGCTGTAATTGTTATATGGTTATACGGTTAAGCCGCGGAGTGTGTTTGACCGTCCCGACGTCGGAGTTTTGATCATCCCGATGAGAGGGCCTGTACATCGGACCATCCGTAGCGACAACTACGGAGGGTTTATCGCCCCTATCACGGGTGAACAAAGGAGGAGGACTGGCTGAACTTTGTTGCCTTCCACAACAGTGAACAATGCTGTGGTGGATGTTTTTGTTAAATCTTATTTTGTATTGTGTGTTCTTTTTAAGTGTAACGCTGCTGGAAAATTCATTTCACTGCGCATTCGGGTGCATGTGACAAATAAAATTTTGACTTTGGCATACACTTATCAACATAAAGGGCCTGTCCCAATAAGGCGACTAAGCTGTCGCCACATATTCGCCGGGGTGACGCCTGTATGATCTCCTCAGTTTCCCAATGAGTCGTAGTCTTTCTGGTCGCCACAGAATTTTGAAATATTCAAAACCTTTCGGCGGCCATTGTCTTGACGCCAATGGGGTAGCCTGATGTAGCCTTATGTAGCATGATGTAGGTGCTGTCGTCAGGATGATGTAGGTAGTTGCCGGTGATGACATTGGTGAATTCCAATAAAGTTATATTATAGATAATTTAAATTTTAATGTTATTATAATATTTTTGTATGCACTGGTGTATGTCGTAGGGGCGTACAGTTGCTGGTTTTTCGGCGACCAGCAACGACTATGACAGTTGCGGCAGTTGCCTAAAAAATCACCTAAGTGTGAGAGGCGCTTAAGCAGTGCGCTGCAGCTTTAATTTGTAGCAATGTCTCAAAGCACTTCAGAGAGTTCAGGCAAAAAGTGGATGTTGCTCCAAAGAATGACACATCAGGATCAGCAACCAAAAAGCTTATTGAAAAGTGGGGTATGTGGAAGGCCGTAAAAGAAAAGACCGCGTTCAGGGATGAAATTCCAGAGCATGTTGTTAAAGATATAAAGGAATAAATCAATGGTGGCAGCAACATCATGGAGGAGATGCTGCCTCTTCACAGAGGATCCCACTTGCACCTGGACTCGAGCTCCTTCACTGCTGCAGTTTGCAGCTCAGAGAGGCAGCAATGATCAAGCACACTGGAGTGGAAAGGTCCCGGGAAGCCGCACGCGCGGCGGGAGATTACCGGAGATTGGCGGCTTGAAGACTGGGCGGGACTTACTTGCCCACCACTAGGTCCAACTCACCAGCCGCAGACGGTGGACCCACGATGTAGACCAGAAGTCACCAGGAATGCCCAGCTCACCTGCCACAGATCGAGGGCCCGCACCGCAAACCGGAAACTCACCTGGAGTCCCGGCTCACCCGCCCAGAGTGGAAGAAGTCTGACGGAGGGCCAGTAAGCCAACTGGCTGCGCGAGGCTGTGCAATGCCTCGATGTGGGAGCGGGCCGCTGGAGGCTCTGCAACAGCCTGGGGCTTGGCTGGACCAGCTGCTGATCCAAGAGGCTGTGCACTTGGACCAGACGCAGCCTAAAGTGGTGGAACAGTAGCGGAGGACACCATGCTTACACTTGGCCAGGCCGGGACTTTGAACTTGATGAAAGCGTCAAACATGGTGGTGCCGGCATTATGAATTTTGCATTTAATTTTGCAAATAAATATGCTTACAAAAAGGGCACGGAGAAGTGATTTGGCACAAAGTTCAGAAGTGGATCATTTTCACTGTATGATGCACACATATAATAATAAATCAAGAGCCCTGATTAATGTCTCAGCCTTCAAAATGGGATTGTGAAGAGGAGTTGTCTGTCTGTCTGTCTGTCTGTCTGTCTGTCTGTCTGTCTATGAAAGGCACTACTTACTGCAAATGGTGGCTTGGTTGCTTTGGTTTGAAGTTGAAAGGTACTACTTACTGCAAATGGTGGCTTGGATGCAATGGCTTGAAGTTAAAAAGGTATTACTTACTGCAAATGGTGGCTTGGGTGCATTGGCTTGAAGTTGAAAGGCACCACTTACTGCAAATGGTGGCATGAAGTTGAAAGGCACTACTTACTGCAAATGGTGGCGTGGGTGCATTGGCTTGAAGTTGAAAGGCACTACTTACTACAAATGGTGGCTTGGGTGCTTTGACTTGAAGTTAAAAGGCACTACTGTAAATGCACATACTTCCTGTTTGAACTGTATATTGATTTTAGATAAAACGCTACCACTTACGGCTGTGATTTTTGGCCATCTTACTCAGTCCCCCTCCGCTGAGCAGGTGCAGAGAATTCTTCCCATCAATGAAAAATAAAATTGTTATTAGTTTTTTTTTTAATGTTGAGAATCTCTCTCCTGTCAATCACTCCATGAAAGCCACACCTTTTCCGGTATGGGGGGTGGGGTTATAAAACCCGGAAATGTGGGTGTGGCTCAGTCTCTGCAAGATGGAGGAGGGAGAGGTCACGACTCACTATCTTTAGTGGCTTTGCAACCTACTTCAAATGGTACTTGAATAGAATAGAATAGAATAGAATAGCCTTTTATTGTCATCCAGACCGAAGTCTGAACGAAATTTAAGCAGTCATACATATAATACAATACAATAAAAAACAACAATAAACACATATTAACATCCACCACAGTGAGTCCACCCAACATCTCCTCACTGTGATGGAGGCAAAAGTCTTAGGGCTGCAGTCTCTTCCCTCCTCTTCTCCTTCTGCGCTGAGGCGATACCCCCCGGGCGATGTTAAAACCTGTCCTCGCGGCTCAAATACCGCGGCCCGGGGTAGTCGAAGCTGCCGCTCACCAGACCTGCTGACGCAGCCGCTGGCCCGCGGCCGAACCCCCGGTCTCAGGCCACCGCCACCAGAACTGCCGTCCCAGCCCCCGGAGCATCGTTCCAGCCCCGAGCCAGAGCGCCCTCACGTGAGTACTGCCACCGTCTCAGCCTCGCGCCAGGCCACCGCTCCTCCCTCGGGCCAGGCCGCCCCGACCGGGCGCCGCTCCTCCCTCGCGCCAGGCCGCCCCGACCGGGCACCGCTCCTCCCTCAGGCTGGGCCGCCCCGACCGGGCACCGCTCCTCCCTCAGGCTGGGCCGCCCCGACTGGGCGCCGCTCCTCCCTCAGGCTGGGCCGCCCCGACCGGGCGCCGCTCCTCCCTCAGGCTGGGAACGCCGTACCTCCCCGAGCTCGGCTACTCCGACGGGAGCACCGTTCCTTCCTCGGGCCGGCCGTCACAGCCCCTCACGGAAGCCCTGTTCCAGCCCCGAGCCGGGCCGTCCTCACGGGAGCGAGCTCAGTGCGAGTCCTGGCGGGCTCTGCCTCCTGAGCCTCGAGGTCGCCAGCTCTGCCATTAGGCCTCAGCGCAGATGGAGGCAGAGAAGGGGAATACGACAAAAAAGTCGCATTCCCCCGCAGGGAGAGACAGCAAGCCCCGTTTCAACCCCCCCCCCCAAAACACAAACTAAAAACCAAAACTAGACTAACCAAAACGAAAATAAACAACCCAAAAAACACAAAACAAACAGGACTGCCGGAGAGCCGCTGCAGCCAGAGCCGCGCCACCACTGCAAACTCACTATCTTTAGTGGCTTTGCACCCTACTTCAAATGGTATGAAACTGCACTTGAATAGAATAGAATAGAATAGAATAGCCTTTTATTGTCATCCAGACCGAAGTCTGAACGAAATTTAAGCAGTCATACATATAATACAATACAATAAAAAACAACAATAAACACATATTAACATCCACCACAGTGAGTCCACCCAACATCTCCTCACTGTGATGGAGGCAAAAGTCTTAGGGCTGCAGTCTCTTCCCTCCTCTTCTCCTTCTGCGCTGAGGCGATACCCCCATTCTGATGAAGAATTTGGTGGCCTTGCACCCTGCTAGAAGTGGTAAGAAACTGCATTTGAATTTGGTGGGCTTATACCCTGCTTGAAATAGAATTTCAAGGATTAGCCGTGAGTCAACTACCAGCCCACCAGCCGAGAGTAAGTGAGTTGCCAGCACAACAGGCTTGATTGACAGACGCCAGCCCAATAATCCATTTGGCGCACAATTTGCATACTAGCCCTCTGGGAACCAGTCCCTTCAGCCCACAACACCCATACTAGCACTCCAGAAAGCCCCCCCCCCCCCCAAACTGGCCACCAATATTAGAATTGGTGGAGAGGTGGAATATTGCGTTGGATGACCATCCCTCCTGTGTGATGCTGGGACCCAACGGGTCCCACTTAGTCTAGTAATGAACTATTTTTGTAAAGGGTGTACTGCATATGTTTTACCAAAGACTCCACTAGGGGATATATATATAGTAAGCAGCAAATGCAAAATGTTCTTGCACAGTGTCAGAAAAGGTTGAATCACTTTAACAGGTCAAGCAAAGTATTAAACACATTTCTACTTTGACTTCCTTTTACGTGGTGTGAAAGTGCTCAAATTGCTTCTAACATAATGCTTTTAACACTCCCAACGAGAGTTCATTAACTAACAGCCTTACGGACATCTACCTCACTAAAGTCTCACACGTTTGACGCATACACTTATCAACATAAGCAGTGTGCTGCAGCTTTAATTTGTAGCACTATCTCAAAGCACTTCAGAGAGTTCAAGCAAAAAGTGTTTATTTGCAATTCTGACAATAAATATCCATTAAACCATTTCAAGTATATTTTTATATGCACAAGTATGGTCAGGCACAGGTACAATCAACATCTTGTTTGCAGCAGCAACAACACAGGCACAAAGACACAGACAAAGCATAAAACATAACATAATAAACTCTGCCAGGCAGTAAAAAAAGAAACTAAGAAAAACGGTGCCAAAAAATAACGAGCTTGAAATGTTTCCAAGCTTTCCTCCAAGTCATGCACCATGCTGACATGAAAATATGTTGGCTATTCCTACATTATTACTTAAAACATTAGTATTAAACAAATTTTTAAAATTCATGGTGATCAACAGATTGCCTGTAATGTTCCATTCCCAAGGTAGGATTAGGGTTGTAAGGGTTGGTTTAGGAACCCGATTGTTGTAGGAATATACAGTGGCTGTTTCTGAACCTTCTGTATCTCCTGCCCGACAGTAGCTGCAAGTAAAGGGCACAGAATACAGATGGTGCGGATCCTTGATGGCAGATACTGCTTTCTTGTGGTAGTCACCCTTAGTATTTTCAAGGGCAAAGAGGATGATGGGTTTCTTTGGAGTGAATGCTGACAGTGAATTTGAAAGAAGGAAAGGGTATGGGGTAAAGGAAAAAGTTAAGGGTGACGCAAACTTATTTTTCAATTGCCATCTGGAAAAAAATGGCAGCAGGTGCATGATTGCACGCCATACTAACGGTACAACATTGCCCATTCCTTCATCAATCCATGGTCAAAACCCTGGAACTACTTACATACGGGCCAAATGGGGAGCCTTTACATACCATGTGTAGTAATGAACTGCAGATATTGGTTTAAATCAAAGGTAGATACAAAGTCTGATGAAGAGTCTCGACCCGAAACGTCACCCATTCCTTCGCTCCAGAGATGCTGCCTGTCCTGCTGAGTTAATCCAGTATTTTATGTCTACCTTTACTTATTAGCCAAGTGAGTAACCTTCACCAGAGAGACAGCAGCACTTCAAGAGGCAACATCTCCCTTTCTGAAGATTGTTGAGTTATGGCTATAAATATTGGCAGTGATTCTCATATCCTACATTTAAAATATGTATTCCTAGTAACCCTTTGCACTTGATAGAACAGCAACATTTATATGAAATAACTTGTGCTATGTATGACCCAATCCGGAGAACCTGTAGCCTTTGGTCATGAATGCTGTTGAATTTCCACCTCATAACCTAACGAGGTTATGAGCACATTGTGCAGTAACGTTACATGCAGGCAGAGAGACAACGTAGGTCCGCAGCTCGCTATAGTAAGGAGTTCAGACAATGTTGACAAGTTAAAAGGAGTTAACTGAGAATATAAATTATCAGAAATTAGAACATTTGCCTGGTAGGTCCATTGTTGGTGGGGGAAGGTGTGATCTCAAGAGGGAAACTTCCGGTGGCGCCATGCTGGACTAGCAGTCGCAACTTTTAGCTCCGCTGCTGTAAAATCGCGATTTTTCGCGTTAAAATCGGGTCTGGAGGTCGGGACCAACTCAAAAACTCACCGGAGCCCTGGGACGTCGCGCTGATGACGTCATCAGTAAGCGCTGCAATTTAAAACGGCGGGAAAAAGGATTTAAATGAAAAAACCGTCTTCAGCTCAGAGCCCTCAGAGAACAATCTCAAAACTGCTGAAAACACAGAAAACTGAAGAACAGACCTCTGAAGTGGATTCTGGAATGGCTACAAGGGCCAAGACTGAGTTGGCTACTAAGGAGAAAAATGAAATGGAGGAGATAAAGAACTCGGTAAGAGAACTGAGAAAAGATATTGAGGCTGGAAACTCAAAAATGATGGAAAATATTAATGTTAAATTGATGGAAAATATGTCGAACATTAATGCTGGTAATCAAAAAGTTATTGACTGCATTGGCATTATACAAAAACAAATTGAGGATGTGCATGAAGAGCTAATGGGGAGAATTAATAAAGGGGAAGAAGTATCTAAGAAGAAGTTTGAGGCTGTGCATGTAATTGTTTCTTCACAAGTAACTGCAATGAAAGACATGGAAACAGTTGTTGATCAAATGGCTGAAGATATGCAGGGAATGAAGCTAGAACTAGACAGCCTCAAGAGTCAACTGGGAAAAGTCTCAGATAAATGTCTTGATCTCGAAACTCGCTCAAGGCGCCAAAATCTACGAATACTGGGAGTAACTGAAGGAGCAGAGGGAAATAACGCCCGTGAGTTCACTGCCAACTTAATCAAAAAGGTACTCAATTTACCTGTGGAACCGGAAATTGAAGTGGCATATCGAATACCTAGATTTAAGCCAAGATCACAAGCAGATCCAGCCCACCCACGACAGATCATAGTCAAACTTCGGGACATTTCAGCACTTGAAGAGCTGATGAAAAAAATCAAATATGGAGTGAAGATGACCTTTGGAAACGACACTATCAAACTCCTCCGGGATTATCCCTATGAGATCGTGCAAAAGAGAAGAAAGTTTGCACAGACAAGACAGATTCTCCACGGAGTTAAAGATGTCAGATGTGGCGTTTTTTATCTGGCCAGGATGCACATTACTTTCAAGGGAAAAGAGAAAACTTTCACTAATTCGGACGCATCTTATAAATATGCCCAAGAGATTGTGGCAGAAACAAAAGATTAATCAAGGCAGCGGGACGATATGGACAATTTATTTCCTTTTATTACTTCATAGAGAACACCTGAAGATAAGGGAAGAAATACTATTCTCTAAAAGTTTAAAATGGAAGATCATTTCCACGTGCACCGCTCTAGACACCTTATCTTCTTTGGACGCTTTGGAATTCAACTCAAGGACATTCTTTGTTCAAAATGAAGGAAAGACTGATAAGCAACGCAGAGACGAACAGCAGAGCCAAATTTGGAAAACATCACAAGGACAAATGGCGGTTTAAGATCTTAAAACAGCTTTACAAAATATAGAGAATTAACAATAATTAACAATACTAATATAGAAATATAAATGGAAACTAACCTGAACTATATAATGGACAAAATGTAATAATGTGCTAAAAAGACTGACCAGCGCGTATATAGAGATAACAAATTTTAGAATTAAAGTAGATAATACTGAATGTTTAAGTGTTATGTAGTTTGTGTGGGGAAGGGAGAAGACTCAGGCACCTGGCATAATTCCAGGAGCCGGTTTCAGGTTAACCCTTACAGCTAACAGCTTACTATTATCAAAAGTATAACCAATTATAAATAATTAGTAGATGAAAGTGTTAGATAAATACATTTCACAGTAGCTGAACACAGATCTGATAAGTCTGAATGAAATATATATATATATATATATATATATATATACTAGACTAAGTGGGACCCGTTGGGTCCCAGCATCACACAGGAGGGCTGGTCATTCAGCGCAATATTCCACCTCTCCACCAATTCTAATATTGGTGGCCAGTTTGGGGGGGGGGGGCTTTCTGGAGTGCTAGTATGGGTGTTGTGGGCTGAAGGGACTGGTTCCCAGTGGGCTAGTATGCAAATTGTGCGCCAAATTGATTCTTGGGCAGGCGTCTCAGTCAATCAAGCCTGTTGTGCTGGCAACTCACTTACTCACGGCTGGTGGGCTGGTAGTTGACTCACGGCTATTCCTTTAAATTCTATTTCAAGCAGGGTATAAGGCCACCAAATTCAAGTGCAGTTTCTTACCACTTCTAGCAGGGTGCAAGGCCACCAAATTCAAGTGCAGTTTCATACCATTTGAAGTAGGGTGCAAAGCCACTAAAGATAGCGAGTCGTGACCTCTCCCTCCTCCATCTTGCAGAGACTGAGCCACACCCACATTTCCGGGTTTTATAACCCCCACCCCCCCCCCCCCTACCGGAAAAGGTGTGGCTTTCATGGAGTGATTGACAGGAGAGAGATTCTCAACATTTAAAAAAAAACTAATAACACTTTTATTTTTCATAGATGGGAAGAATTCTCTGCACCTGCTCAGCGGAGGGGGACTGAGTAAGATGGCCAAAAATCACAGCCGTAAGTGGTAGCGTTTTATCTAAAATCAATATACAGTTCAAACAGGAAGTATGTGCATTTACAGTAGTGCCTTTTAACTTCAAGCCAAAGCACCCAAGCCACCATTTGCAGTAAGTAGTGCCTTTCAACTTCAAGCCAATGCACCCACGCCACCATTTGCAGTAAGTAGTGGCTTTCAACTTCAAACCACACCCAAGCCACAATTAGCAGTACAAGGTGCCTTTAAACTTCAAGTCAAAGCAACCAAGCCACCATTTGCAGTAAGTAGTGCCTTTCAACTTCATGCTACCATTAGCAGTAAATAGTGCCTTTCAACTTCAAGCCAATGCACCCAAGCCACCATTTGCAGTAAGTAGTACCTTTCAACTTCATGCCACCATTTGCAGTAAGTGGTGCCTTTCAACTTCAAGCCAATGCACCCAAGCCACCATTTGCAGTAAGTAATGCCTTTTAACTTCAAGCCATTGCATCCAAGCCACCATTTGCAGTAAGTAGTGCCTTTCAACTTCAAGCCAATGCACCAAAGCCACCATTTGCAGTAAGTAATGACTTTTAACTTCAATCCATTGCATCCAAGCCACCATTTGCCGTAAGTAGTCCCTTTCAACTCAAGCCAAAGCAACCAAGCCACCATTGCAGTAAGTAGTGCCTTTCAACTTCAAGCCAAAGCAACCAAGCCACCATTTGCAGTAAGTAGTGCCTTTCAACTTCAAGCCAATGCACACACGCCCCCATTTGCAGTAAGTAATGCATTTTAACTTCAAGCCAAAGCTCCCAAGGCACCATTTGCAGTAAGTAGTGCCTTTCAACTTCATGCCACCATTTGCAGTAAGTGGTGTCTTTCAACTTCAAGCCACACTAAAGCCACAACCAAGCCATCATTTGCAGTAAGTGGTCTTTCAACTTCAAGCCACACCCAAGCCACACCCAAGCCATCATTTGCAGTAAGTGGTCTTTCAACATCAAGCCACACCCAAGCCACCATTTGCAGTAAGTGGTGCCTTTCAACTTCAAGCCAAAGCAACCAAGCCACCATTTGCGGTAAGTAGTGCCTTTCAACTTCAAGTCGAAGCAACCAAGCCACCATTTGCAGTAAGTAGTGCCTTTCAACTTCAAGCCAAAGGAACCAAGCCACCATTTGCAGTAAGTAGTGCCTTTCAACTTCAAGCCACACCCAAGCTTTAGAACCAACAGTCATTTTTTTTGCAAGCTTTAGAACCAATAGAGACACTTTTTGCAAGCTTTAGAACCAATAGACATTTTTTGCAAGCTTTAGAACCAATAGACATTTTTTGCAAGCTTTAGAACCAATAGACACTTGTTTTGCAAGATTTAGAACCAATAGACACTTTTTGCCAGCTTTAGAACCAATAGACATTTTTTTGCCATCTTTAGAACCAATAGACATATTTTTGCAAGCTTTAGAACCAATATACATATTTTATGCAAGCTTTAGAACCAATAAACACTTTTTGCAAGCTTTAGCACCAATAGACATTTTTTTTGCAAGCTTTAGAACCAATAGACACTTTTTTTGCAAGCTTTAGAACCAATATACACATTCTGCAAGAATTGTAGAACCAAAAGAGACACTTTTTGCAAATATTTTAGAACCAATAGACACTTGTTGCAAGCATTTTAGAACCACTAAGGGCACTTACATTTGAGTAGACATGTGTTCAGTGTTATTCGCAGCTCAGAGAAACGTGACCCTCTGCCTTCCTCCATCTTGAAGAGTGAGTGAGGCACACCACTTCCTGGTTTTATAGTCCCTTCCCCCTGCCGCCAGCGGGGGCAGCAGAGAGAATGGGGAATTTTGTAAAAACATTAATATATCTGTCATTTTTAATAGACGGGAAAAATCCTCAGCACACATGTGGCGGAGTGGGGCTCTGAGCAAGGTGGCCATAAATTACGGATGTAGGTGGTGGCGTTCTCTTGGAAATCGCAGCACAGATGGCCAAAACCGGTCAAGAACAGACTTTTAGTCATATAGAAGATAGTGTAATTGGGTGAAATATAATTGATTTTGAAATGGTACCGCCCTCCTAGGTATAGAGTAATAAAAGGAGCGGAGCTAATTGTACAACATCAACTTCGGAAGTCGAATAGATGTCGAACCCCACAGACGCGTGGGACACGCACTACAGTGTCGAATACTTAAGACACTGTAATTTTACTTGTTCAATTTTTTTTTAAATTATCACAATATGTCACTACAATGTGTTTTTTTTTTCAAGGAAAATCGCAAAAGGGTTATTCCAAGGAAGTTAGTAACAAAAACGCCCCCCAAATATCCAGAGTCCTGAGGTATGGATGCACCGTAATAAATAAGGGTATTAAAATCAGAGAAAATGCAAGATAATAAACAAAAGAAAATGGGAGGAATCACATTGTGTAGCTGGAATATAAGGGATATTAATGAACCAATTAAAATGGGCAAAATACTAGCTCAGTTGAAATCATATAACACGGACATTACTTTTCTACAAGAAACGCACCTTAAACATCAAGATCAGATGAGATTGAGGGCGAATTGGATAGGCCAAACATTTCACTCCTCATATACTTCAAAATCCAGAGGCACCACAATCATTATTCGCAAAGGAATACCATTCAAATTAAAGAACATTATATCAGATAAGGAAGGGAGATATCTTATAGTTACAGGAGAGATCCATGCCACGCCAATCACCTTGGTAAACATATATGCGCCCAATTTTGATGATCCTCAATTTTTTAATAAAATCCTGAATATAATTGCAGAAATTAACTACCAAAATGTTATAATTGGAGGAGACTTCAACTGTGTTTTAGATCCGTACTTAGATAAATCGATGCAAAAACAAAGAGGTAATATGAAATCCAAAACTAGTGAACTCTTAAATACATATATAAAAAATACAAATATAGCAGACGTCTGGAGGATCGCGAATCCGACTGGAAGGGAATACTCGTTTTATTCAATGGTACACAAAACATATTCACGTATAGACTGCTTCCTAGTGGATACAAAACTAATCCCTTATACTATGAACCCTAAATATCACACCAATACGATTTCAGATCACTCTCCGCTAACTTTCGTTCTAAAATTAGAAGGAATGTCTACGAACAAATCATTCTGGAGGTTTAACTCGCAAATTTTGAAAGACCCACAAGGGAGTATATATCTAAAAAAACAGATGGACCTATTTTTTGAGACAAACGATACACCAGATATATCGCCCACTTTATTATGGGAATCCTTCAAAGCATTTATTAGAGGAGTCATTATCTCGTATCAAGCTTTACAAAACAAAAAGAATAAGAATGAACAAAGACAATTAGAAGAACAAATTAGAAAACTAGATATAGATAATGCTAAAGATCCAACTATGGATAAACATAATAAAATTTTAATACTGAAATTTAAGCTAAATAAATTATTATCAGAGAAGGTTATAAGATTATTCCAAATTACAAAACAAGAACATTTCGAATTTGGGGATAAACCCCATAAACTTTTGGCACGCCAACTGAAAAAACGTGGAAAAGATCATGCAATTTTAAAGATTAAATCAGATAGAGGGGAATTATTAACACTTCCTAATGATATCAATAAAAGATTTGCTCAATTTTACAAGAATTTATACACATCAAAAACGCTAATAAACAATAATAAAGTTTCAGAATTTTTGGACAATTGTAACCTTCCAAAACTAGAACTGAAGGAACAAGAGGAACTGGGAGCACAAATTACATCTAAGGAAATAGAAGACACAATAAACTCACTTAAGAATGGAAAAACACCAGGACCAGACGGATTCAGTAATGAATTTTATAAATGTTTTTACGACATAGTTACACCACGTCTACAGAAAATGTATACATACGCTTTTAAAGAAGAAATCTTACCTGAAACACTAGCAGAATCAACGATCACATTAATACTTAAAAAAGATAAAGATATAGAAGAACCAGGCTCCTACAGAGCTATTGCTTTGTTAAATACGGACCAAAAAATATTAGCGAAAACACTAGCTAGAAGACTAAGTCAATATGTTAGTAAATTAATAAACGAGGATCAAACGGGATTTATACCTAAGAGACATTCATTTAATAACCTGAGACGTCTGCTTAACATAATGCACTCTCACAAATCTCAAGAACAAGAGTTAGCTATCATTTCATTGGACGCAGAAAAAGCGTTTGATCAAGTAGTATGGGATTATATGATTAAAGTATTGCAAAAATTTCAAATGGGAGAGAACTTCATCGCATGGATAAAATTATTATATAACAAACCCACGGCTAGAATATTAACTAATAATATACTATCTACGAAAGTCCAATTAACAAGGGGCAATAGTAAAGGATGTTCATTATCACCGCTGTTATTCGCTCTGGTAATTGAACCTTTAGCTGAAAAAATTAGAACACACCCGGATATTTACGGTTATAATACTAAATATTCAAATAACAAAATATCCTTATATGCAGACGATGTATTACTGTATATCACAAAACCCCAAATCAGTATACCAAACATATTAAAGCTAATTGAGGACTTTGGATCTTTCTCAGGATACAGAATAAACTGGAACAAAAGTGAAATTATGTCGATAAAACCGAAAGACTCAACACATCTCTTGAAATTCCCCTTTAAAATAGCCACAGAAAAATTTAAATATTTAGGAATTGAAATCACTAGAAACTATCACGCTATGTTTAACGCCAATTATAGCCCCTTACTTAAGAAATTAAATAATCTAATCAAATTCTGGAAAACGCTCCCGATGTCTTTAATAGGTCGAATAAATGCTATAAAAATGATCTTTTTACCACAAATCCTATATTTATTTCAATCAATTCCAATATATCTTCCAAAAAAGTTTTTCAAAACACTAGACTCAGACATTACAAATTTTATATGGGATTATAAATCCCACAGAATACAAAGAGCACACCTTAGTAAATCAAAAGAGATGGGTGGTCTAGCGCTCCCTAATTTTATGTACTATAATTGGGCAGTAAATATTAAAAATATGATTCACCTGCTGGACAATTCTGCCCAGCAGGTGGACTGGATTGTAATGGAGAGAGAGGACTGCTCTCCGTGTAATACAGGAGCGACTCTCCTCTCACCAATGAATCTGAATAACAAAAATTATAATAAAAATCCAATGATACATAGCACAATTAGAACTTGGAAACAAATAAAACAGAATCTAAAATTAAGAAATCTATCTCTTTTAATGCCAATAGTCAATAACCCGTTGTTTAAACCTTCAATTATAGATAAATCATTTACACAATGGGAAAGAATGGGAATTAAAATGCTCGGAGACTTGTATGAATTAGGAAAATTATTATCATTTCAACAATTACAACTGAAATATAATTTGAAAAATAATCAATATTTTAAATATCTTCAAATCCGTGACTATCTGAAAAAATACACAAAAGAAAAGACTATCATAACATGTCCCCAGACTTATTGGATGAAGCCATGAAGACAAAGGCTGAATCAGCAAATCTAATATCATACTTATACAACATTATTTTAAATATAGAAATACCTACAACCGATGGTATTAGAAGAGACTGGGAACAAGAACTAGCTATAAAAAATTCAAAAGAGAGCTGGGATAAACACTTACTATATGTGCATAAATGCTCGATCAACGTACGACATACTCTAATTCAATATAAAACATTACATAGACTATATTATTCCAAAACTAAAATAAATAAACTTTTCCCCAATGTCTCACCCATTTGTGATAAATGTCAGTCACAAGAAGCTACCATAGCGCACTCTTTTGTTTTTTGTATAAAAATCCAAACATTTTGGAACAAAATATTTGAAATCTTCACAAAATTATTTAAAATAAAACTTGTACTAAAAGCAGAATGGATCATATTTGGAATATCGGAAGGTAAGCCCGAATTAAACGTGTTTCAAAAGAACTTACTTAATTACGGGCTAATAATGGGGGAAAAAAGCTTATACTCAAATTTTGGAAAAATGCTCCAATACCAACAATAAAAATGTGGATTTCAAACATGTTCGAAACACTACATTTGGAAGAGATGAGACTCCTCCTAGCAGGCAAAGCAGACCACTTCCAAAAGACGTGGTCTGCATTTATGGAACTATTACAAGCATAAGGTGCAATAGTAATTTAAAATATAAATGGTACCAGGATCTGGTAACGGGGGTATAAAATATATATATTTTTTAAAACACGGTTGGTATATCCTTTTTTGCGAGTTTTATGTTACAATAGAGCGATTGTTTTTCCTTTTTTTTCCCTTTTCTTTCTAGGGTCTTATTTCCTTTCTTTACTTCCTTCTCTAACTTCTTCCCTAAGGGGCTTTCTTTTCCCAACACTTTCCTGCACCTTCACGATTCTTGCTCACTTTCCTTCATTTATTTCTATCTTTTTTAAGCTCGAAAAAAGAAGTGGTACAACAAATGTAATAAGATATATCTGATGTGTATTATTGTAATTTACTGTACTTCTAATAAAAATAAAATTTTAAATTAAAAAACAAAAAAAAGAACATTTTTTCATAACCTGTATGATAAGGTTCCGGATAAATCTATTAAAAAAGTGTACAAAGAAAAGTAATTATCATGAAGTGGCTCAGCACTTCAACTCCCCCTCCCATTCCCCATCCGACCTCTCTGTCCTGGGTCTCCTCCATGGCCAGAGCGAGCAACACCTGAAATTGGAGGAACAGCACCTAATATTGGGGAGTCTGCATCCTGCGGGCATGAACATTGAATTCTCCCTATTTTGTTAGCCCTTGCTGTCTCCTCCCCTTCCTCAGCCCTCGGGCTGTCTCCTCCCATCCCTCAGCCCTCGGGCTCCTCCTCCTTTTTCCTTTCTTCTCCCCCCCACCCCCCATCAGTCTGAAGAAGGGTTTCGGCCCGAAACGTTGCCTATTTCCTTCGCTCCATAGATGCTGACTGGAGTGTGGCTTTGATTGAATGCTGAGAAAAGGACAGGATTGCGGGGTAAAATAGACTTTGACATTTCAGAGAAATCTCCACCTCCCAAGCTGCTTGTAATTTGATGTAAGACAGCATTCACAGCAGCAATGGAAACGTGTCCAGGGATCACAAGAAAGTCAAAAACTAAATAGGAAACACACAGCATGACTTTTTGCTGGAGATAAAGAAGTCTGAGGCCTAAACAGCCAAAGAACTATTAGATATTACTAAATATATTCGTACAACAATTTGTCATTTGAGAAAGTGATAATGTGGTTGTATAATTAGGCATTATATAACCATACATTATTTACACCAATTGGTTTATTTTAAGCAGTGCAATGTTTCAGCACCAGAGGAAAAAAATGCCGTCGCTGTATGTTGAAGGTGCTCTTTGAAAGAGAACCTATGTTTAACGTTAAAAATAGATACATTTATAGTTTAATAGTGATAGTGGTAATGTCACTATACAATACACGGCTAAATAGTGCCTGCTAAATTTTATGCATCTGCATTTCCTTTTACCATAATGATAATTTTAATTGCAAATTGGATCTTGTGATGAAATGAAATTTCAGTTGCATGTAGAAATTATTAATGAAGTTGCTGGGAACACCATTCCTTTCCTTTAGCATAAGTCGAATATTTTCTCAGGCCATCCCTAGGCAAATAGATGGGTTCTGCTTTCACAGAGTCCATAAATTGATTTTGTCCGTAAGGTAGAAAATACACAAAAGCAGTTGATACTGTAACCATACCTCCATTGTTTTGTAATGAATGGAAGCAAACACACATCAGACTGATAAGAAAGAAGAATTACTAAAAGCTAAGAAGGAAACAAGTTTTACCGTTCATAGAAACAAACATATGTATGCACGTCTGCCTGACTTTTGAATATAATATCTTGGGAACTCGTTCATATGTCTGTGTGTCATTAAGTTGATTGTTATTAACCCGGTGACAGATTGTACAGTACACATTTCCTCAGCGAGGTGGCAAGTATATGCAATACAGAGATGGATAAGTTTTAAATATTAAAGAACATAGGATGTAGGATTATTGTATGGAAATGGCGCTAAAGCAAAAAACAATTAATGATCAGCTGTGATTTTATCGAATGGCAGAGAAGGTATTGGGGAATTATTCCTGTTTCTATTTTGTATGATCCACTAATATTATTCCAGACATTCTTGATTCACACATTAATGACTGATATCATGCCGAATATTATTCTCAAATTTCACTGTACATCAGTTGGTTAAATGACAATAAACGCAAACTTGAACTTGAATTTGCACGAGAATATTGAGTGGATTTGTGCATAAAGAGGAAACAAGTATCCTCTATATTTTTTAATCGTAGCTGTTAAACTGTATAAAGTTGTTTTTATTGGATTTGGACAATACCGGACCAATGGACTGCCTCCAGATGCTCTTCATTCCAATGTTTTTTTTGGGATCATGGCTTCCATCTTTATAATATCTATCTGATACATTGAGTTAACTGATTAAAGGGGGTGGCACAGTAGTGCAGACAATCGAGCTCCAGGGACCCATGATCAATCTTTACCTTGGTCTCTATCATAATGGGTTCATATGTTCCGCCACTTACTTGCCCCAAGTGCACCACTCTCCTCTCAAAAACTTGCTAATTAGTAAATTAGCTTCTGAAAACTGCGTGTAGTGTTGATGGGTGGCGGGAGATTTAGTGGATTTAGCATGTGAGCAGGATTAAGTCATAAGGAGGTAAGTGGAGGAATGAGGCTGAAGAGTGTGCTCTCTAATTAATTACCAACCCGGTTGACCTAATAGCTTCTACAGAAAATAGAATTACAATATGGACCATAATACAACAAATATACCTATAAAGCAAAATCTACATGTGCTGACAAATTTGGCACCAATAAGGGCATCACGGTAGCACAGCGGTAGAGTTGCTGCCTTACAGCGAATGCAGCACCGGAGAACCGGGTTCAATCCTGACCATGTGTGCTGTCTGTTCAGAGTTTGTACGTTCTCCCCGTGACCTGCGTCGGTTTTCTCTGAGATCGGATTCCTCCCACACTCCAAAGTCGTACAGGTATGTAGATTAATTGGCTTGGTAAATGTAAAAATTGTCCCTAGTGGGTATAGGATAGTGTGAATGTGAGGGGATCGCTGGTCGGCGTGGACCCGGTGGGCCTCAAGGGCCTGTTTCCGCAGTGTATCTCTAAATTAAACTAAATTAAACTAAATAGATAGAATAGGTTTAGACGGCTATGGATCAGATACAGGCAGGTGGGATTAGTGTAGATGGGACATGTTGGTCGGTGTGCGCAAGTTGGGCCGACGGGCTTGTTTACATGCTGTATGACTCTACGATTATATAATAGAAACAGAGTCAGTAGAGTCGATCTCGCCCCAGTGCAAGCTTTTGATATTAATTTGTTTCTCCTGCCTTGCAGCTTCTATGATTCACCTACATGCCAGGGCCAAATTACAGTGACCAGTTTAGCTAACAACCCCCATATCTTTGGGAGGTGGGAGGAAACCGATCTCGGAGAAAAGCCACGTAGGTCACGGGGAGAACGTACAAACTCTGTACAGACAGCACCCGTAGTCGGGATCAAACCCGGGTCTCCGGCACCTGGAAGAAAAGTACAAACCCACGATCTTCTAATGATACAGTGGAGCAAATGGCAAGTGCCATAATAGCGAATGGCTCAATGGTGCCGCTAGTCGGATTGGTTGGGGAGGATGTGGAGAGAATGTTTCCACTAGTGGCAGAAATAAGGACCAGAGAGCACAGCCACAGAATAAAAGGATGTAGATTTAGAAAGGAGATGAGGAGGAATTCCTTCAGCCAGAGGCCAGTGAATCAGTGCAATTCATTGGCTGAGACGGCTGTGGAGGCCAACTCACTGGGTATTTTTAAAGCAAAGATTGACAGGTTATTGATTAGTAAGGGTGTCAAAGATTATGAAAAAAAAGCAGGAGAATGGGATTAAGAGGGAAAGATGGATAATCAAAGATTGAATGGGGGATGAGCCGGACGGCTTAATTCTGCTCCTATGACATTAACTTATGAGCTGCTGTATCACAGCCCGAGAGACCCGGGATTCAGTCATGACCTCAGGTTCTGTCTGTGTGCAGTTTGCATGTTCTTTTTGTGACCACGTGTTTTTTTCCTGGATGCTCCAGTTTCCTCACACATCCCAAAGACGTGTGGGTTGGTCGGCAAATTGGTGTCTGTACGTCGCCCCTAGTGTGCAGCTGTGCGGTCGAATCTGGGTGGAGTGAATAATAACGTGGGGAAATTAAAAAAGAATGGAACAAATATGGAATTATTCTAAATGGATGGCTGATGGCCAGGATGTACTTAGTGGTTTGAGGGGCTTGTGCCTGTGCTGTATCTCTCAATGACGCTACGCAGACAACACTGGAAATCAGGATTGAACCAGGGTTACTGGAGCTTTGAGGCAGCAGCTCGACTAGCTGTACCATGGCGCAAAAAGGTGACAATTTAACATCTCAAAACACCATTACACTTAATTAGGATAGAAATCTGACTACAGTCTGTCACTGCTGTTAGTTGAGTAATATAAATGCTGGTGATAGTAATCATGGTGGATTTATTTTTGTCTAAGGTCATAAGAAATAAGAGTAGAATTAGGCCATTTGGCCTATCAAGTCCACCTCGCCATTCAATCATGGCTGATCTATCTCTCCCTCCTGATCCCATCACCCTGCCTTCTCCCCATAACCTCTAACACTTGTACTGATCAAGAATCTATCTATCTCTGCCTTAAATATATCCACTGATTTGGTCTCCACAGCCATTTGCGACAAAAAATTCCACAGATTCACCACCCTCTGACTAAATAAATATCTCCTCATCTCCTTCCTGAAAGAACATCCCTTGATTATGAGGCTATGACCTCGTCCTGGATTCTATCCTCAACAATACTGTCACTTGCAGAGTAACTCGAGCATTTTTGTGTTTTTTGTTTCAGACCTACAGCATTCTAAATATTGTTTTACAAAGAGTAGGAACGTGGTTAATAAAGGCTCTTTGGCGAGAATCCCTATCCCTTTTATTTGCACATCTGAGGAATCTACAGACTGCAACACACAGAAGTGAGTGCAGCCAGAAACGTCTATTTTTTCTTAGCTCTAGTGACCAAAGGTGAATAACTCTGCTTTGAATTTTCTCAGATGTTTTCTATATGTTTCTATGTTTCTATAAAAACACTACAGCAGAGCTCTGTTAATCTGGCATGTTCAGGATGTTTGGTGGTGCAGAAGAAGCAGATTGCTTCCAAGACTAGGATATGTTATACTTATTAATTTTCTATTCCACATTTAATTCTATTTCACTATTTTTTTCCCACTGATGATTTTAAGGGGATCGCAGGAAATTTAAA
Source organism: Amblyraja radiata (assembly GCF_010909765.2). Classification (NCBI taxonomy): domain Eukaryota; kingdom Metazoa; phylum Chordata; class Chondrichthyes; order Rajiformes; family Rajidae; genus Amblyraja; species Amblyraja radiata. The sequence goes on along the minus strand of NC_045961.1, from coordinate 78,398,004 downwards.
GTGTCTCCCCAGTCCTTACCTTTCACCCCAACAGCCGTCACATACAACACATAACCCTCCAATATTTTCGCTACCTCCAACGGGATTCCACATGTCACATCTTCCAATCTCCACCCGTTTCCATCTTCCACAGTTCCCTCCACAGCTCCCTGCTTAACTCATCCCTTCCTACCCAAACCACCCCCTCCCGGGTACCTTCCCCTGCAACCGCAGGAGATGCAACACACGTCTCTATACCTCCTCCCTCGACTCTGTCCAGGAACCCCGACAGTCCTCTAGGCACAGGTTCATGCACACCTCCTCCAACCTCATCAATTGTATCCGTTGTTCAAGATGTGGACTCTTATACATCAGTGAGACAAAACGTAGACTGGATAATCATTTTGCTGAACAACTAATTCTCCTTCCCATTCCCACACTGACCTTTCTGTCCTCGGTCTCCTCCATTGTCAAAGGCTAAATGCAAATTGGGTGAACAGCATCTTCTATTTTGTTTGAGCAGCTTACAGCCTACTGATTTCTCTAACTTCAAATAACCCCTGCACTTCCTCCCCCAAACCCTCCCCCACCCAAGTTGCACCAAGTTCCTGTTCTCATCTAGCTAACAAATAACAATGACCTGTTTCTTTTATCGTCATTACTTTTTTACATATCTTTCATTCATTTGTTCTTTATATCTCTATATCACTGTCTACATCTCTCATTTCCATTTCTCCTGACTAGTCTGAAGAAAGCAGAGGGTGACAGTGCAGATTGTTTTTCGGATCGAAGACCTCAGTTTAGTGGTGCGCCTCAGGAATTGAAGCTGGGCCCATTGCTGTTTATGGTTTATATCAACGATTTGGATTAAAATATAGAAGCCATGATTAGTAATTTTTCAGATAAACTAAAGTGGATGGTAAGCTAGATAGTGTAGATATTTATCAAAATTTACAACAGGATCTTGATCAATTGGGCAAATGGGCTGAGGATTTGTTAATAGAGTTTAATACGGATAAGTGCAAGCTTTGCATTTTGCAAAGTCAAACCAGGGCAAGACCTTGACAGTGAAAGGCAAGGCCCTGGGAAATTTTGTAGATCAGAGAAATCTGAAAATGCAGGAACATAGATCCTTTAAAGCGGTGTCAGAGGTATTTAGGGTGGTCAAGAAGGCTTTCGATACATTGGCCTTCATCAGTCAGGGTGTTGAGTACAGAAGTTTGGATGTTATCTTACAGTTGTACAAGATGAACGAGGTCGCATTGGGGTACTGTGGTCATAGAAACATAGAAATATAGAAACATAGAAAATAGGTGCAGGAGGAGGCCATTCTGCTCTTCGAGCCAGCACCGCCATTCATTGTGATCATGGCTGATCGTCCCCTTCAATAACCCGTGCCTGCCTTCTCCCCATATCCCTTGACTCCACTAGCCCCTAGAGCTCTATCTAACTCTCTCTTAAATCCATCCAGTGACTTGGCCTCCACTGCCCTCTGTGGCAGGGAATTCCATAAATTCACAACACTGGGTGAAAAAGTGTTTTCTCACCTCAATCTTAAATGACATCCCCTTTATTCTAAGACTGTGGCTCCTGGATCAGGACTCGCCCAACATTGGCAACATTTTTCCTGCATCTAGCTTGTCCAGTTCTTTTATAATTTTATATGTTTCTATAAGATCCCCCTCATCCTGCTAAACTCCAGTGAATACAAGCCTAGTCTTTTCAATCTTTCCTCATATGACAGTCCCACCATCCCAGGGATCAATCTCATGAACCTACGCTGCACTGCCTCAATCACAAGGATGTCCTTCCTCAAATTAGGAGACCACAACTGTACACAATACTCCAGATGTGGTCTCACCATAGCCCTATACAACTGCAGAAGAACGTCTTTACTCCTATACTGAAATCCTCTAGAAATCCAATTTTGGACACCCTGTAATAGGAAGGATGTTGTTTAGATGGAAAGAGTGCAGAGAAGATTTATGAGTATGTTGCCAGTGTGTGAGGACCTGACCTATAAGATGAAGTTGAGCAGGCAAGGACTTTATTCCCAGGAGTGTTGGAGGATGAGGGGATCTTATAAAGGTATATACAATCATGAGAAGAATAGAAAGGATAAATGTACAAAGAGTGAGGGTAAATGCACCCACAGTAAGTTAATCAAGAACCAGGGGTTGAAGATCCAAGGTGAGACAGGAGATATTCAATAAGAAACTGAGTGGCAACGGAGCGAGTGGGAGAGAGAGGGAGAGAGGGGGGGGGGAGAGGGGGTGGGAGAGGGGAATAGAGGGGGAGAGAGGGGTGATAGAGGGGGTGGAGAGACAGGGGGAGGATGGGTGAGAGTGGGGGAGGAGAGAGGGAGCAAGAGGGTGGGAGAAGGGGGGGAGAGGGGCAGAGAGGGTGAGGAGAGGGGGAAGATTGAGGGGGGAGAGGGGTGGTAGGTGGGGAGGAGAGGGGGGAGAGAGAGTGGGAGAGGGGGAGAGAGAATGGGGAGAGAGGGGGGAGAGAGGAGGGGAGAGAGGGTGAGGAGAGGGGGGAAGATTGAGGGGGGAGAGTGGTGGTAGGTGGGGAGGAGAGGGGGAGAGAGAGTGGGAGAGGGGGAGAGAGAATGGGGAGAGAGGGGGGAGAAAGGAGGGGAGAGAGGTGTGAGTAGAGAGGGGAGAAGAGGGGGGGAGATAGGGGAGGGGGTGGAGAGAGGGGGGAAGAGAGGGAGTGAGGAGAGAGGGGGTAGTGTGGGGAAGAGAATGGGTAAGAGGGGGAGGAGAGTAGGAGGCAGAGACAGGGGGAGGGCGGTCTTGAACTGAGCGAGCGAGGCGGACAATAAGCGTGCGGGTTAGACGGACGGGCAAGAGGGGTGGTCGGCCAGCCGCACGGGGCAGATGGCAGGCGGGGGGGGGGGGCACACGGCGAGCGGGGGGAACGTCTAAAGGACAGTGAGTCGGTTGGGTGGTGACGTCACTCACAGCGCGTGGAACACAGCGCACGCTGTGCGGAGCAGACCCGTTGTGACGTCACCAGCGAGACCATCTCGTTTTGATTCAAAGTTTTTAAAGATTTTTTTATATTTTGATTAATAACTCGAGAAATAAAGCATGAATTTTTCAGATAAGGCAGAGGGCAGAGACAGAAGGCGGAGACCGAGGGCGGAGAGCGAGGGCAGACAAAGTGGCCGGAGACAAGAGGCAGGAGGCAGTAGGGCGGAGACCGGAGGGCAGAGACTTCAGTGCGGAGACACTTGGGCGGAGACACTGGGGCGGAGACACTGGGGCGGAGACACAAGGGCGAAGATGGGAGGGGGGATGGCGGAGAGGGGAGGGGGATTGCAAGGGCATGGGGAGGGCAGGGGCAGAGGGACAGCGGGGACAGAGGGCGTGCGGAGACAGAGGGCGGGGACAGGGACGGGGACAGGGACGGGGACAGGGGGCGGAGGCAGAGGCAGAGGGCATAGGGCAGTCAGAAACATAGAAACATAGAAACATAGAAAATAGGTGCAGGAGTAGGCCATTTGGCTGATCATCCAACTCAGTAACCCGTACCTGCCTTCTCTCCATACCCCCTGATCCCTTTAGCCACAAGGGCCCCATCTAACTCCCTCTTAAATATAGCCAATGAACTGGCCTCAACTACCTTCTGTGGCAGAGAGTTCCAGAGTTTCACCACTCTCTGTGTGAAAAATGTTTTTCTCATCTCGGTCCTAAAGGACTTCCCCTTTATCCTTAAACTGTGACCCCTTGTCCTAGACTTCCCCAACATCGGGAACAATCTTCCTGCCCAACCCCTTACTAATTTTGTAAGTTTCTATAAGAAGACATAGGGCAGAGGCAGAGGGCAGAGCAGGGAGGCAGAGAGGGAGCAGGGGGGGGGGGGGGGTTCAGTGCGGGGGTGGCATAGAGGGAGCGGGGGGCAGAGAGGGTGGGGGTAGAGTCTGAAGGGTGGGGGGGTGGTGTGTGCACAGGGGAGGGCTGGTTCAGTAATAACTTGCTAAATAAAGCCTTACATTTTCAGATAAGGCGAATGTGGACTCCATGGAAAAAAATCTCTACCGGGATATGTAAAGATTTTACCGTTACTGCGTTGTTTTTTCGAGATGATGTAAAAAAACACACACACACACACACACACACACACACACACACACACACACACACACACACACACACACACACACACACACACACACACACACACACACACGAGAGATTTGGTACATGGATTGGAAAACTTTTAAAGGACATGGGCCAAGCATGGGCAGGTTTTAGCTAATATAGATGGGAGTTTTTTTTCGGCATGGGCATGTTGGGTTGATGGGTCTGTTTCCATTCTGTATGACTATGACAAACAGATCAATTCAGAATGGTTCACAGCGAGATGGCAGGATGGCCTACCTATGAGCAGGAATCTTCCGGTTTCCAGCAATCAGAATGACATCACAGAGCTGGTGTTGCTTGAGATAGAGCTCCATCTTGCGGAAGGTCTGTTCCGCGTGATTCACAGCCTGGAAGAGTTCCTCAGAGCTACCTGCTTCCATATCACAGTGTGGCATCAGCGGATGACCAGGCACTGACAACCTGTGGACCACAAATGAGAGATATATGTTGTTGATGAACTGTCACAGATTTTATGGCCTAAATCACATTTTTGCTGATTTTAGGCTTAAGAAAACCAATAAGAAAATAATCAATAGTTGCCTATGGCCTTCCTGCAAACAGTAGAATGAAATGAGAACAATGTGTTCCTTGCAATCCTGTCCTCCTTTAATTCACTCTTCTTATTACTAAGTCTTTATCTCATGATAATTTTCTTTTGCTGCACAGTAAGGGTCTTTTTGAAGAAAATTGCCTCGTTTTACAAAGCTTCACTGCACAGTATGCAATATAAATGAGTGTGTCTTCCTTAATAGTTGCAGTGAAATCATATTATTTGTTTTAACACAACATTTTATAAACTGTTGAATTTTCTAGGTTTTTGTCGTTATCTCATCCAAGTGGGACGATAACCCGATTATATAAATATGGCACATTTTCAAATTAAATCCAAATGCATGATACATAGAACAGTCCTTATTTTCTACATTACATTTTACTTTTTCAAGCACTTTGGAATGTTGATGTACAGAGAGACCAAGGTTCTAAGCTCATAGTTCCTTGAAAGTGCCAACAAAGGCAGATAGAAAGGCAGATGGTGAAGAAGGTATATGGCGTGCTAACCTTCATAGGATGGGACATAGAATGTAAGTGTTTACATTGCAACATTACAAAACATTGCACAAAGAAGCAAAGTGCTGGAGGAACTCAATGTGTCAGGTAATATCTGAGGAGGAAATGGACAGAACCGCTGGGACCCTTTTTTAGACTTTCAGACTAAAACATGTAGTATTGTTTTGCAGTTATGGTCACTGTTCTATAGTTTAGTTTAGGTTACTTTAGTTTAGTTTAGATACAGCACGGAAACAGGCACTTTGGCCCACCGGGTCTGTGCTGACCAGCGATCCACGCACATTAACACTATCCTATTGGGGACTTTTTTTTACATTTACCAAGCCAATTAACCTGCAAACCTGTACGTCTTTGGAATGTGGGAGGAAACCGAAGATCTCGGAGAAAACCAACCTAGGTCACGGGGAGAACATACAAACTCCGTACAGACAGCACCTGTAATCGGGATCGAACCCGGGTCTCTGGCGCTGCATTTGTTGTAAGGCAACGACTCTACCGCTGTGTCACTGTGACTGCATTGTGATAGCACTGAAAAGAATCTAGGGAAAATTCACCAGGATGTTTCCAGGATTGAATGAATTTAGTTATGAGGTGAGATTGAATAGGCTGAAGGTGTTTCCCTGGAGAGAAGGAGGCTGAGGGGGTGACATGTTTGAAATATGTTGATTATGAAAGGCATAGATAGGGTAGATGGTTAAAAAAAAAAATTCTTATGGTAGGGCTTTCAAAAACAGGAGGGCATGGCTTTAAGGTGAGAGGAAGGGAAAACATGTTTTACAGTGGAGTTGATATTGGAACTTGCTGCCAATGGTGGAGGTGGATGCTGTTCAAGAGCCATTTAAAACAGACAGTTAAATGGTCAAAGCTTAAGTGGATTTGATCCTAAAGCAGGCAAATGGGATTAGTACAGCTGGACAAATAGGAAGGCATGGCTTTAGTGAGCCAAAATACTTCTTTCTCTCCTGTATGATTCAGTGTATTTTGTATTTCTTAAACTGCAGTTTTTCAACCAATTTCCTCTCGCACCCCTGCTCTCCCTATTTACACCTCCCCCAGATCATGTGATATTAATAAGCCTTCAGAGATAGATGATTAACCATGATCATAGGGAATGGTAGGGCATGCTCAAAGGGCCTGAAGGCTTACTCCAGCACCTTATTTTCTATGCTGCACCATTCTCTTGCAGTATCTTGCATTTTGACTCGGCCTGTCACCAAAATTCCATTTGTTATATCCATTCCTTAACCCATCTCCGTAACTTAAAACAGCTTAATTTTTTGTTATTTATGTTTTGATGAAGAACCTTTGATCTGAATCGTTATCTGTATTTCACTCCTGCTGAGTGTTTACACCATTTTCTGGCTTCATTTCAACAGGTATCCTTTGAATCAAAATATTAATGTTTGAGTCTGGAAAAAACAATCAAGAGAACTCATCACTTCAAATAACATACTGTAAGTACTAAAACTTGCCTGGATCTGTTGAAGCCAATGGAACTAATTAACAGAGTCAGAGAAGAACAGATTGTCACGACTCTAATGCCCGAAATGTGCCCAACACTTCCAATGTGTTCTTAAGTTGATGCTGGGCAGCTTTGTCACTTCACTCTTATTCTGCTAAAATGGAAGACAGCTATAGATTGGGTAGTCCACTCTTATCCCTAGGAAACCACTCCATCAGTATAAACTAAATTGTTGTCCTGATATTTTTTTGAATCATAGTGTAAATTTACTTTGCTCAATTCTATCTAAAAGCTATGCAGGCATATTAGCAATATAAATTCAGCATCATATAAAATGATAACACCCTGAAGACATAACATCCCCCAAATTTAGGAAAAGAATATCAACCATTCCTGATATATGTCTCGGGCACTCTGGTCATGTTGTGCCAACATTCTCACCCTTGTATTCAAATACTTCCAGTGTTCTACCTTCCAATCATCTTCTCAGCCCACAAGTGTTGAGTTCCAATTCAATTCTAAACTATGTGCCACTGTGTACCATTTAGGTATCCCTCTACATGTTAAAGAAGGTGAGGGGAGGATGGTTAGAGATAGAAATCTAGAACCTAAGGACTTCCAGAAACTTAGAGTCATCAAATCAAAGCGGCTTCAAGAGCTCATATCTCCAAGTGACTACAAGACCTTAAGTTCCACAGTTCTCTTGCTAAACATCTCAGCCTCTATTTCCTTATTTAATTTGTTCATTGAAATCTCTATGATTAATTCTTTTTGTGATCTGAACAAATATCTCAACAAAACAAGTTACCGCTGTTGCAGAACAACTCAAGTGACCTGGGATCTAGCCAGCCTGCGGGTGCTGTCTGTGTGACGTTTGCATGCATTTCCTGCATGTGTTTCCCTTGGATGCTCCACTTTCCTCCCATCTCTCAACTGTAATTTACTTCAATCATAGATGGGCAGTAGGAAAATCAGGGAAAACAGGGACAGATTATACAAGGAAATAGGTTGAAGAATGGGATTGATGTAAATTCACCAAGAACTAGAACGGACTTTTCCTTACTATGTTGACTCTTTACAATGTTGGCTCTGTTCTCAGGCTGCGGGTTCTCGCTTATACTAGTTCTTAACTACTGCTGACTAATTTCTGCTGCACTCTTACCAAATTTAATAAGTTTAATTTTTGTCAGCACCTCCCCTTTAAGACCAGTCTAAGTAGTTTCCCTTTTAGAAGATGGTATTCTCTCCTGCTCTTTCTCCTGCTGTTGGCTTACTAGTTTTTCCGGTCCCTGTTCTGGAATGTCCCGAGAAGGACCAGTTATCTCGTGTTCCCCTCTAATTCCCAATTTACATGCTGCCAATCTTAGGGTGGACAGCAAAACAATCTCTTTATTTATTTTCCTCCTAGTGAAAAACATTCTCCATATTCCAATTAACTAATTTCCTTCTTCACTATTTCCATATTTTTTGACAATCATTTCTATGTAGTTTATCCCTATTACAGATTTAGTCCACCCAATGGCCAAAGTTCCTTTCTGAAAACTGCATTTAATTCCCCAAATAATCCTCTTAGTCTGTCCGCTTCATGTGGAAGCTTCTCCCAAATTTTCCTTATTGGGCTCCCTGATCTATTTGATGGGTCCTTGATGGTTCCAGAACAAGGGGTCACAGTTTAAGGATAAGGGGGAAATATTTTAGGACCGAGATGAGAAAAACATTTTTCACACAGAGAGTGGTGAATCTCTGGAATTCTCTGCCACAGAAGGTAGTTGAGGCCAGTTCATTGGCTATATTTAAGAGGGAGTTAGAAGTGGCCCTTGTGGCTAAAGGGATCAGGGGGTATGGAGAGAAGGCAGGTACAGGATACTGAGTTGGATGATCAGCCATGATCATATTGAATGGCGGTGCAGGCTCGAAGGGCCGAATGGCCTACTCCTGCACCTATTTTCTATGTTTCTATGTTTCTCTGAGACATTTCCCATTATCTGAACAATAGTCACAATCAGGGGCGGAACTCCCAGGGGTCCAGGGGGGACATGTTCCCCCTCCCTTGTTTTGATAGGTGGGGGACGATCCCCCCCATTTTTTGAAATCCGGATTTTAAAACCCGGTGAAATCTCCACTTTCCGCGAGGCAGTGGGGGTGGGACTGCTGATTGAGGGCGCCGATTGGACGAGGGAGACATGGTCAGCAGGCAATGGGGGCTGGACGATGATTCAACGTGATAATTGGAGGAGGGAGGTGTCGGTCAGAGGCGGAAGTATGGGTGGTGGGACTGAGGATAGAGCGCAGTGATTGGAGGAGGGAGATGTGCCAAAACACTCTCGGCATCCCTGGACACAGACCTGCGCCTCATCCGCAGCCAGGATCGATTCCGGTCTCCCGCACTGCAATCGTTGCCGAACCGCCACTGAACCATCCCCATCCTCACCCGAGTACCCCCACTCATGAGGGTGGTCAGACACATCGGTAGTCAGACGGTGTGCGTGCCCCCAGGCCCACAGCCAGCGCAGAGAAGCAGCGCTAAACCGAGCTCAACTCTGCCTGTATCGCCAGGTTAACCAACAGCCCTGCTTGGACTTACGGGAATGACAGCCCAGGTTTACAGCCAGCGCGGAGAAGCTGTGCTAGCTCCACGACTCCAGGCTGGTGTCCCATCAGTCCAGGCAGGGCTGGAGGTTAACCTGGCCAGACAGGCATAGTTGAACTGCGTTTAGCGCTGGATTAAGCTGTAATTACCGATCACAGGGCCCACGGCTGAAGCCTCCGAAGCCTTGCTTATGTGAGTGAGTGTGCCATCTCTCAGGTACTCTTCGTTATCAGGTACTAATCAACAATCAATCAGAGGGTTACTATTCACTGTTGATCAGCCGCTATTCTGAATCGATCACGGACATGCACCAACACCGAAGTTCTATCTACAAGAATTCGAATTCTACCTTACAGTAGGTGTGTTATAAAACTTACCTTTAGCGGCGCTGCAGTTCTGCCACTGGCCGTGTGCGCGACTTTGGCGCCTTTGAGGGGGGAGGTGGGGGGGGGGGGGTTAAAATGCAATTTTCTCCTGCCTGTCCGAGATATATTTTATCGGGCTGCTTGCTAATGCTGAAGAACTTTCCAACTTGCGTTCTGTGAATTATTTTTTTTAAAGCACGGGACAATTTCAGCGCTGGAGTAAAATAAAAATCCACTTCTAACGCCGTCAATGCTGACAATGGGATGGATCTTCCGTATGGGACAGATAAAGATAAGCCGTTTATTTTACATATAAACATGCTTCTTAGGATTACCTTAATCCAAAATTTACGTTGCGAAAAGGTGATTTAGGCCCCATACGAACCGGCAGTGTTTTTCCTGCCGATATGGGGTTTAAATTCACTGCAAACAGCAACGTTCCAATCGATCGCATTCCACAAAATCCCACTCGCAAGATGATTTAAATGGCCATTAATTTGCTGGAATTAAACACTAAATTCCTTCCATTTGGCCTATAAATTCATGACAATGCGATTTAAAAATCATGTTATATTGTGAATTCTTGTGTGAATGTTATTTGGACAATTAGGCTATTTAGAAATGTTAATCTTTTCTTAAGAAATGGATAGATGTTTAGATCAAGTAATTGAATTTTGTAATTAGCTACAATTAGGTAACTAACTAATTATATGCTTTAATTTCAAGTCATCCAAGTAAGATTGTGTCATATTTGATTCAGAATGCTTCAATCTATAATAACTGAAAATTGATTTCAGTTCTCTTAATTTTGAAGAACGTTATGGGCTTTTGACTGTCCTCGATCACAGCTTTTGTGTTAAGTCAATGGAAAAGCAATAGGGAACAAGATGCTAATTTCCGAGTATAAAAATGGCCATAGCTTCTTTAATACTGAAGATATGAAAGTGAATTATGTCAAATTAAACATTTTTATGCTTTATCTGATGGGATAAAGTGCAGACTTGATTTTTAAAATCTCAAAATGTTGTAACATTGCTACTTACAGGCAGAACTTCAATGTGAAATTCTGTATTTGGAAATGTGACTGCAAATCTAGACTTGTTCTTGAACTCCTAGTTTTAGTGCGTATCCCTCCTCATATGCGGGCACTCGAATCAAACTAAAATTGCCCAATTAAATTCTTAAATGGACTAGAGTATTCTTTGCCAAACTATACTCTGTCCACCGAGCCGAGATTCCTCCTCCGACACTCCAGAGAGGGACTCAGACACCTTCACGCAGACACTCCTCTCTGCTGGGCGCTGGGGGTTTAGCACTTCACCTCTTCACGCTGGCAATTGTCGATGCCGATTTTCAAAGTGCACCTTTCCAATACGAGCTCCCGGCAAAGATAGATCAATATGTGGGTCAGACCTGTGTTTCAATATCCCACCAATTGGATACCAAATCTAACCTTGGGCCACCCCTCGCCCAATGAAGCGCGTCAGGCTCTCGTTAAAGCAGCTGCAGTCTGCCAACTACGACCAAGTTTTGGGCCAGTCCATGCCTAGTTTTATGGGCCCCCCAACCCAAAGGAGCGCTAACCAGCCCCCTCCCCCCCGCTAGACTCTATTCTAATGATCTCGATTAGATCCTTTCCCAAGCTCGCAAATGTTCGATTGGCTCCGACTAACGAAGTGGCAAAAACCAATGCGAAAACCGCACAGTGGGGCCGATTTCAGCATTCGTGATCGAAACTGCTCAATACCCTTGATTGCAAGCTTGTGTTTGGGGGTCTGATGTGATCCCGGATGAGACCTCAATGTAAAGTGATCGTTCTAAGCTTCCCCCCGTCTAGTTTCAGTCAAAAAACACTGAATCCAGCACTTGCGCAACTCATCTTTATTTTGACAAAACACAATTACAATTCAATCACTATACCTAACCACGGCGGGTTCGATCCTCGTATCTGCCTGATCAAGCCCTCTAGGCCTCGCTCAAACAGAGACACTCCAGAAGGTCATGCCGTCCTAAGCGCTCTCCCAGAAGATCCAAGCAGGACCTTGTGGTAGCTGACTTTTATATGTCCCCGGACCTCGAGGGGCTGAACCACATGGGGGTGGTATCTTCACAATCCAATTACAGATATTGATTAACCCCATTCATAACAGACATTTCCCTAACCCAATAATACAGTATTCAAACAATGTTTCTCGGAGAAAGCGAACCTTGCAACATTTACCCTGATCTGTAAGAAAACCAGACAAGGCTCAATACCTCAACCAATCAACATTCAGTAACAAAAAGCTTTGCAACATTATTTACTATTATTTACAAGGTGTATGTCTGGTTTGCAGTCATCCAATCCATTCTATGCATTTTGCACCCAATTACCAGGGTCTGCAGATGTTCCCATTCTCTTCCTGCAGCTTGGTCTGGGCTCTGGACAAACTGGCACCACTCTGCTGTTTGTTCCAGTTCCACAGAGAGCACTTTCAAATTGACCAAATATCCCAGCAGACCTGAAACCTTTACCCAATTTTAAAGACCTACCCTCTCCAATCTGGCCAGGATTAACAACTCCAGTTATTCTCTCACACATATGGCCATCAACTCCCAAAGGATTTGTCGACTGACTTAATGTTTAATTTCCATTTTGTTAACTTTGCATCTGTATTATTATAAAATAAGTGATTCTTGCCTTCACATCTCACTCTTTGATTTGCCTAATCTGAGGTGCTCCCTTATATTTATCCTTCACATTTAAATTCCATTCTGGATGAGTACTGCCAATACTGGCTATCTTGTTGTTGATCTTGTATTATTTGTCTATCTGTGAAAGTTTTCAAGTTCTAAGAGGAAGGACCTCAAAGGGTCAGGCAGCCTCTGTGGAGGGAAATGAACAGAAGATGTTTTAGATTGGGACCCTTCTTCAGATTTCATGAACCCAACCAGTAATGTTGCTTGTGCATTTCCATCCACAGATTATATCTGGCCCGCTGAACATTTACCCTGATCTGCAAGAAAACCAGACAACCGGAAGTGGCGGCACTGCCTGGCAGCTGCGGCTCGGCTGCAGTCCATCTGTTTTTTCTTTTTTGTTGTTGTTGTTTTTATTTTGTCTAAGTTAGTTAAATTTAGTTTATTAGGTTGTGTATGTGTGGGTGGGGGTGGGAGATACATGATTTTAGTCTCTTCCTTCGGGGGGGGATGCAACTTTTTCTCCGTCTCCGTCTGCACTGAGGCTTAATGGCGGAACTGGCGGCCTTGGGGCTGTGGCAGCGTTCCGGCGGCGGCCCGACTTGGAGCTGTGGCGGCATTCCGGCGGCGGATCCGACTTTGGAGCTGTGGCGGCGTTCTGGCATCGGACCCGACTTAGGAACTGTGGCGGCGTTCCGGCGATGGCAAGGCTGGTCGAGTTCGGGGCTGTGCCGGCGTTCCGGTGGCGGCGAGGCTGGCAGATTTTGGGGCTGTGCCGGCGTTTCGGCGGCGGCGGCCCAACTTTGGAGGCTCGTTCGCGGGCCCAGTGGACTGTAGCATCGGGGAGCTCGCAGGTCACAGGTTGGTGACCTGTTTCTCTGGAGCTCCCACAACAACAGCTTCATCCGCTGGACTAGAGTGCGGCAGCTTCAACCACCCCGGGCCGCGGAGTTTGATCCGGCCCGTTCGCGGAGCACGGTTGAGCCATGGGAGTTACTTACCATCACCCGGTGAGGTCACTACATCGGAGGCCTGGATCGCCTCAGCGCAGAGGGAGAACAAGGAGGGAAGAGACAAAGACTTTAAGACTTTGGCCTTCCATCACAGTGAGGAGGTGCCTGGTGAACTCACTGTGGTGGATGTTAAATTTGTGTTTATTGTGTGTTTTTGTTATTTTTATTATATGTATGACTGAAAGGCAACGAAATTTCGCTCAGACCGGAAGGTCTGAATGACAATAAAGGATACTTTGACTTTGACTTTGAATTACTCCAGTACTTTGGGGGTTTTATCCTCAAGATTACAGTATCTGCAGTATCTCCATATCGGAATTGAATATTGGGGTTGTTTTTGAATGATGACATTTTAAAGAAGTGTTTCTTAGAAATACATACACTTAGGCAAAAAGATCAGGTGCAGGCCATTCAACTGATCCACCATTCTGTAGATTCATGGATGAAAATGTTTTCTCAACATTATATTTCCGCTTTCCACATACAGTACCTCTTGATGCATTTTGTCTCTAGAAATTTTCACTATCTCTCCTTAAATGTTTTCAACCACATCACATTCTTATTCTTTATTTAAAAGATCAAATTCAGATCTGTGTGAATTGCCGACAGGTAATTTCAGAGCATTTGGCTTTCTATTACCTTCACCAGATGTTTTATTCCACACTGATTTTATCACATTCTCTCACTGTTAGGTTGTGCCTTCTTCTATTCAATTGAAGATTTGCTGTTCTGGGTCTCACGTGGCAATGGGATACCAAACAATAAAGATCAATTGATCTGCAATTGCATCAGAGTGAAGGAAAGGGTATGCTGCTTCATACTAGTTGTGTGTTTGTGCCATGTAGGATCCGCATCAGGCTGAATAAACAAATTTCACTTTTTTATGAAATATCCTGTTGAGATTTGTACTGGTGTTTGCGAGGATTCAATGTAAAAAGCAATTTATTAATTTATGAAAAGACAACTGCGTCTGATGACAGAAGGTTCAATAGCCACAGGACACTAAGTTAAGCTGATTGGCAACAAGCATTTTTCATGCAGCAGGTTGTTATGATATACGATGCAGATTCAATAGCAATGATCCAAGGGGAATACTTGCACAAGTACAATTCTACAGGGGGGTGTAGAAAGGACATAAGACTGAGCTTAAATGAATGGTCTCCATAAAAATCAATGGGGGCATAATGAGCCAAATATCCTCTACTTAAGTTGCAATATCCAACAGTTTTGTGATAATTGAATATGAATAGCTATTATTGTAACTTAGGCAATATACTTAAGGAATATTGAAGGTGCGGCTTTAAGAATGAAAGATAACACGTGACCAAATGTTCTCTGTATATATGATGATTCATATTAAACAGTCTAGTATTGGTTTGACGGTGTGGTAGCAGTCAAAAAAAAATATTATTATATTAATGAAGCACTTGTTAGATTAACATAATTCAGCATCTTAACAGGGAATACTGGTACATCAATGATGTTAAGGGTCTTGCCTTAAATTGTATACTTTCCCCTTATATTCAACCTACCAACGTGCAACACCTCACACTTGCTCGGGTTAAACTCCATCAGCCTTTTGTCCACCCATTACTGCAGGTGATCTATATCCTGCTGTATCTTCTGACAGCCTTCTTCACTGTCTGCAACTTCTTCAATTTTGGTATCATCAGCAAAGTTACTCACCAACCCATCTGTATTTATGTCCAGATCATTTATATATGTCACAAAAAGCAAAGGACCCAGCTCCGATCTCTGCAGAATTCCACTGGTCACAGACCTCCAGCCAGAATATCTAACTTCCACAACAATCCTCTGCTTTCTATGAATAAACCAGTTCTGAATCCAAACTGTTCACAATATTCCAGCTGGAGTCACACAAAGGTCTTCTCCAAGTTATGAGTACACAACCTATGTACAGTCCATACATGCGAATGAGCATGGATTTGCTAACTGCCGCAGGATACAGGCATCTTCTGCCAATGTGCAAACTTAGTCCACTGCAATAGCATTGCATCTTGCAGCAAAAATTAAATGTTGTGTTAAACGCCTTGGCTTAACTGTGAGCACCTCTATTAAACTAAACATTGGCCTATGTTTTTATTTATTGCCAGCAATTCGGACTTGCAACTTTTCGGGTTGTGAATCGTTCTAAGGAAGGAAACACGGTCATAACTTGAGGAGAATGTATATATAGAAATTAACTCTAGTTTGATATTTCAGCTGTGAATCACCTCAGTAAATTTCAATGTATTAAAGGTTTACTTCCACGTTGCTTGCAATTTAGAACTGTTGAAAAATTAACTCACTAATTGATATATCCCAGAATAGAATACCCAGGATCTCATTGTAATCTGCTAGTTGTAAAATATACTTTACAGTGAATTGGTAAAATCCTGTAAAATCTTTCTGCCAAAACAGCAAAAGAGAGAAGCAAATAGAAGACATGTTCAGTGAGTGAACTACTTCCCTAAGCTGGACAATGTACAAGTATTTAATTTCTCATGTTATAATTTGGAAGTAATCATGAATATCATAGCAATAAAATTATTCCCATGTCAGGAATGATTCTGCTACATTAATATCAATGCTCTGTAACTAAAAGAATGCGAGTCAAAACTTCAAAAATTATTATTAATACTCTTAAATTCTGGTGGGGAAGGCGGGGGGGGGGGGGGGGAGGGGGAGGGGGGGGGGGGGAGATGGTAGTCAGTCTATCCCACGACAGAAGAGGGAGGAATTGTACAGTTTAATAGCCACGGGGAAGAAGGATCTCCTGTCACGTTCTGTACTGCATCTTTGTGGAACCAGTCTGTTGCTGAAGGTATTCCTCAGGTTTACCAGTGTGTCATGTAGGGTATGAGCTATATTATCCAAGATGCTCCGCAGTTTGAGGAGCATCCTCCCCCAAGACCACCTCCCATGAATCCAACTCCACTCCCAGGATGGAGCCAGCCTTCCTGATGAGTTTGTTAATCCTATTGCCGTCTGTGGCCTTCGCCCTGCTACCCCAGCACATGACAGCAAAGAAGATGGCACTGGCTTCCACTTATTGGTAGGAAGGAAGGGGAGAAAGAGAGAGGGGAGAAAGGGGGAGGGCGAGAGAGAGGGGGGGGGGGGAGAGAGAGAGGGGAGAGAGAGAGAGAGAGAGAGAGGAGAAAGGGGGAGGGCGAGAGAGAGAGGGGGAGGGGGAGAGATGGAGAGATGGAGAGGGGGAGAGATGGAGAGATGGAGAGGGGGAGAGATGGAGAGATGGAGAGATGGGGAGAGGGGGAGAGGGGGAGAGGGGGAGAGGGGGGAGAGGGGGAGAGGGGGAGGAGGGGGAGAGGGGGAGAGGGAGAGAGGCGGGGTGGCTGCTCACGGGGGCCCGATCTGAGGATGGTGTAAAGCAGCGGGGGGACCAGCCGATTGTGGCTTCCGCTAAGGGAGAGAGAGAGGAGACTTACTGCAAATGATGGCTTGGGTGTGGCTTGAAGTTGAAAGACCACTTACTGCAAATGATGGCTTGGATGTGGCTTGACGTTGAAAGACCACTTACTGCAAATGGTGGCTTGGGTGTGGCTTGACGTTGAAAGACCACTTACTGCAAATGATGGCTTGGGTGTGGCTTGAAGTTGAAAGACACCACTTACTGCAAATGGTGGCATGAAGTTGAAAGGCACTACTTACTGCAAATGGTAGCTTGGGAGCTTTGGCTTGAAGTTGAAAGGTACTATTACTGCAAATGGTGGCTTGGTTGCTTTGGCTTGAAGTTGAAAGGCACTACTTCCTGCAGATGGTGGCTTAGGTGCTTTGGCTTGAAGTTGAAAGGCACCTCTTACTGCAAATGGTGGCTTGGGTGTGGCTTGAAGTTGAAAGGCACTACTTACTGCAGATGGTGGCTTGGGTGCAATGGCTTGAAGTTAAAATGCATTACTTACTGCAAATGGGGGCATGGGTGCATTGGCTTGAAGTTGAAAGGCACTACTTACTGCAAATGGTGGCTTGGGTGCAATGGCTTGAAGTTGAAAGACACTATTTACTGCTAATGGTAGCATGAAGTTGAAAGGCACTACTTACTGCAAATGGTGGCTTGGTTGCTTTGACTTGAAGTTGAAAGGCACCTCTTACTGCTAATGGTGGCTTGGGTGTGGTTTGAAGTTGAAAGCCACTACTTACTGCAAGTGGTGGTGTGGGTGCATTGGCTTGAAGTTGAAAGGCACTACTTACTGCAAATGGTGCCTTGGGTGCTTTGGCTTGAAGTTAAAAGGCACTACTGTAAATGCACATACTTCCTGTTTGCACTGTATATTGATTTTAGATAAAACGCTACCACTTACGGCTGTGATTTTTGGCCATCTTACTCAGTCCCCCTCCGCTGAGCAGGTGCAGAGAATTCTTCCCATCAATGAAAAATAAAAGTGTTGTTAGTTTTTTTTTAAATGTTGAGAATCTCTCTCCTGTCAATCACT